>NC_047133.1:15356329-15476329 GCF_009829125.3 Periophthalmus magnuspinnatus
TGCGTGCTGGTGCTGGGAGACATCGGTCGCAGTCCCCGGATGCAGTACCACGCGCTGTCTTTGAGCAGACGCGGTTTTGACGTCACTTTTGTGGGTTTTTTAGGTAAAATTTTACACTGAAAGTGTTTCAGAAGATTATATCCGCTCCTCAAACACCCAGCATGTCTGTAATGCTGTTAAATTTAAAGTTGTGTCACTGTGAAAGGAAAGAGCGAGTTTATTTACACTTTGGACCAATATTTCATCATGTTTATATATGCTTTATATATCTTTATAGAGTATATCTTTATATATGTTTATATCACCACGTTAATGACACTGTTGGTGTTTTTATTGTTCATTAAATATGGATTGCCTATACTCTGCTGTTTTCTAAATCTAAAGTAAATATCGCCTCCAGGACTTTAAAAACATCAGTCCCATAATGACACACTGTCCTAATCATCTGTCCTAATGAATGACCCGGATGTTTCCCGAATCACCTGGAAACGGCATGAGCCTTGTCTTAGTTTGTCTTAAATCTCCACAAACGGTGATCCTGGATTCATCCATAAACTGAATAAAAGGATTGGCTCACAGCAGAATATGAGTCATAATAATCTGGTATATTTATGTGTCTGACTGTATTAATATGCACTGTTTACTTTTCTTCCATAAATAAATCATAAACCTAGGCACAGTTTAACCCTTTGCCGTTAAGTGAAGCCTCCCCTTTGTTTTTTGCTCTTACTTCATAAAAAATAATACAGTGTTGTGTTCATTGTCAGAGTCTAAACCTCACCCCGACCTGCTGCACCAAGAAAACATCAAGATCAGGGCTGTGTCTGACGTCCGTGGAATCAGAGGTGACGTTTAAATTGTTTTAATGCTCTTAAAAATCCGGGGTGTGGTGAAAGTGCTGCTGTGTATCATTTTTATTATGCAGTGAGGGATGGGCGATATATCGGCTCCAGTATCGGTCTCAGCACACAGATTCTTTAATTTTATTCATTTATCTTTTACACTGCCCCGTTCTCTTTGTGCCCTTTTTGTGGAGAGTAATAAGTCAAAATTGAAACAGAGTGTTATGTCTGTGTGTTTATATGTGACACAAACTTTATTTGAAATCCCAGATAAAAACATTTTATTATTTTTATATAAGTGAAAAGTTAATTTGAGATTGTTACTGTAACTTAAGTCAAGTCTGTAGATCTTGCTGTTGGATTAAAAGTGAAATATCAGTATCAACAAATATCAGTATCAGCTACAGCAGCAGGTCGAAGGTCAAATATCAGTATCAGCTTAAATAGCCACATTGGCCCATCCCTGGAGTTTATTTAATGATGTCTTTATAGTTTATTTAATGTTTTTATAGAGTTAATATGATGTTTTTCTGCCGTTTACATGATGATGTTTTTATGTTTGACAGTTGGACCCAAACTCTTGACATACGTGAGTAAAGTTGTGGCTCAGAGCTTTGAGCTGCTGTTTGTTCTCGTCTCCATGGATCTACAGAGTTTCATCCTAATGCAGGTTTGTCTGTTTCTACATCACATTTTCAACATAACCACAAGACTGAAAAAAAGATTAAAAACACTGGTCAAATTCACATTTTAAGCACGTCCAGGAGAGAGGGCATCTGACACACAGAGAGAGGGAGGGCATCTGACACATTATATAAAGTAAATATTGGCTGTTGCCTTGTATTTCCCAGAATCCTCCTGGTTTACCAGCCATTGCCGTGGCCTGGTTTGTCGGTTTGATTCGTGGCTCTCAGTTCATCATCGATTGGCACAACTACGGCTACAGCATCATGGCCCTGACCCTTGGAGAGACGCACCCCATAGTACAGGTCGCCAAGTGGTCAGTAGAAATGGTCATCTATGTCTCGTATTTCATAAATCTGTAAAGTTGTGGTCCCTCCTGATCATCAGGGGCAGTGCTGATGTCCTTCAGTGTGGTCAGTGTTAACAGGGTTTGTTACCTAAAACTAACCCAGTGCTATGTTTTAGGTATGAACATGTGTTTGGGCGTTTGGCATCTCATAATCTCTGTGTGACCAACGCCATGAGGGAAGATCTGCAGACGAACTGGGGCATCAGGTCAGAACATGGTTTCAGATGTCCCCCTCTACATAGATCCGCTTCATAGATGGTAAACATGTATTAAATGCATTTGTTGTTTCTCCCTCAGAGCCCTGACGTTGTATGATCGTCCAGCCTCAGTGTTCAGAGAAACCCCAGTGAGACAAAGGCACCGGCTCTTTATGAAACTTGGCGAGACGCACGTAGCCTTCAGACACTCGCCGTGAGTTTACACGACTTTACGCAGGACTTTTATTTTGTTTGGTTTGTTCAGACCATAGACTGTATATATAAATGAACATAGCTAACTGGCTAGTCACGGCGTCCCAAACAGGAAGTGATCATGGGTGCACTTCCGGCTCCATCAACTCTAGCTCCAATTCATCTACTGTGTAAAAACTGTGTCCCCTCTCTCTAACTGCTGCTGTCAGACTCGTCATTTTGGTCTTAAATGTTCGCTACTGGAACAAGATGGAAATGGGCGAGATTCGAGAATAAGGCTCTGTTGGAATGCTACTACTCCAATGACCCAAGTCAGAGGAGTTACATGAACAGGATGTTGGAGCAATGGTTACTTAGAACAGGAATGGTATATGGGAGACGAGTACAGTGGCTGGTGGCTTTGAGAGAAGACCACAGTAACCTCCCTGAACAGAATACAGTCACCATCACTGTGGCAGACACCCAGAAATGAGTTTCAGGTTTGAAAAACTGGAACACACCAGGCCCTGACATGATCCACGCCTACTGGCTAAAGAAGCTCACTTCTCTCCATGAGCATCTGGCAGCACAAGTGAACCAGCTGCTAATGCAAGGGACTCACCCTGAATGGCTAACCGAATGGCGTGCAATACTCATCCAGAAGAATCCCTGAAAGGGTACAGTTCCATCCAACTATCTACCTATAACCTGTCTCTCCACAACATGGAAGCTCATGTCAGGCATCATCGTGGCTAAGATAAGTGGGCACATGGATCAATACATGAGCACAGCACAGAAGGGCATCGGCAAAGATACAAGGGGAGCCAAACACCTGCTCCTGGATTGATTACAAGAAAGCCTACGACTCAATGCCACATGCATGGATCACTGAATTCCTAGAGCTGTACAACATCATTAGGACTCTTGATTGCAAACTCCTTGAGGTTGTGGAAAACCACCCTTGAGGCCAATACCACGCCACTTGCACAAGTGACCATCAAATGTGGCATATACCAAGGAACATCAGTCACCTCATCTACATGGATGACATCAAATTGTACGCTAAGGATGAGCAAGACATCGCTCACTGATCCACACCACCAGGATCTACAGCACAGACATTGGAATGTCATTTGGGTTTGAGAAGTGTGGCCGGATGGTGACAAAGAAAGGGAACGTAGTCCACACAGAAGGGGTCTCCCTCCCAGAAGGAACAGTAGCAGACATTGAGGGCAGTTACAAGTACCTTGGTATCCCACAAGCAAATGGCAACCTTGAAGAGGAAACAAGGAAAGCAGCCACGGGCAAATACCTCCGACAAGGCAAGTCCTAAGGAGTCAGCTCAATGGCAAGAACAAGACCCAGGAAATAAACAGCTACGCTCTGCTAGTAATCCGATGCCAGCAGGAGTCATAAGCTGGCCAAAGGAGGAGCTACAGACCACAGACTTTAAGACTCGAAAGCTCCTGACTATGCATGGAGGGTTCCATCCCAAATCCAGCACCCTGAGACTGTACGCGAGCCGTAAGGAAGGAGGCGGAGGACTACTGAGTGTGAGAGCCACAGTCCAGGATGAAACATCCAAGATCCAGAAGTACATCAAGGACAAGGCCCCAACAAATATTCAGCACTGTCTCAGACAGTGGAATGCAGAGGAAGAGGCACTGGAGAGAAACCATCATGGGAGGACAAGCCCCTGCATGGGATATACCACCGCAACTGAATTGGCTGATATCAAGAAATCCTACTAATAGCTTGAGAGAGCTGGTCTGAAGGACAACATAGAGGCACTCATCCTGGCTGCACAGGAGCAGGCCTTGAGCACTAAAACGATAGAGGCCCAGGTCTACCACACCAGACAAGACCCAAGGTGTAGGCTGTGCATAGAGGCCCCTGAGACAATCTAGCACATAACTGCAGGGTGTAAGATGCTGCAGAGAAAGCATACATCGAGTGGCATAACCAAGTCGAGCCATAGTTTACAGAAACAACTGGGCAAAGTACTGACCGGAAACCATTTATTTATTTTATAATAAAACCATTTATTTATTTTTACATGTATATTATATATGTATGTGTTCAGATCTGCAGGTGAGACCAAAGACGTGGAGCAGACGCCGTTTACAGTTTATGATTTAAACA
This sequence comes from Periophthalmus magnuspinnatus, assembly GCF_009829125.3. Classification (NCBI taxonomy): domain Eukaryota; kingdom Metazoa; phylum Chordata; class Actinopteri; order Gobiiformes; family Gobiidae; genus Periophthalmus; species Periophthalmus magnuspinnatus. Next base: position 15,360,736 of record NC_047133.1, read on the forward strand.
AAGAAAGTGTGGATTTAAAACCGAAGAGACCCGCCCTCCTCATCAGCAGCACGAGCTGGACAGGTCAGCACTGACAACCACACACACACACACACACCCACCCCCACACACACCCACACACACACTCTCACACTCAGACTTTCTTGTTGACTAAAATTATGACCAAAAGTAAATATTTCTTTTGATTAAAAGCTTTACTGATTTTTAGTACCATACTGTGACTAAGCAAGAACATCTCCATGTAGACAAGAGACTAGAAAAGTTACATAGTCCCACTCGTGTCTTGCTCGTGTCGTACTCATGTCCCGCTCGTGTCCTACTTGTGTCCTGTTCATGTCCAACTGAAGTTTGTGGGTTTGTTGTGTTTGTTGTAGAGGATGAGGACTTCTCCGTTCTGCTGAAGGCTCTTGAAGGTATCTGTCTCTCAGTGAAGTTAAATATTAAAATGATCTAGATCTAACTCCACTGTGACGTTTGAACAGAGTACGAGGCTATGGTCCAACGAGGAGCGTCTTTACCACCTTTAGTTTGTGTCATCACAGGTAAGGTCCTGAAAAGGTGACATGAAGGTCACATAAGGGTCACATAATCCAGCATTAAAGTTTGGATTAAAGACTTACTGACTTTTGTTTCTGCTTAGGTAAAGGACCTCAGAAGCAGTTTTATCGTTCTGTCATCGACTCTCTGTGTCTGCAGCACGTTCAGATCTGCACGCCATGGCTCGAGGCGGAGGACTACCCTGTGCTACTGGGTATAAACATCTTTTTATATATATATATATATATATATATATATATATATATATATATATATATATATATATATATATATATATATATATATATATATATATATATATATATATATATATATATATATATATATGCGTGTAGTAGTGGACCTCATTCTTTGAGCACATACTGTTGCTGATTCTAGACCTGACTCATACCTATAGGCTCGTGTACCTATTTGCTTAGTTAAATCCAGGTGGTGACTTTTTTTTTTGCCAGGCAGTGTATACAGTGGGGCAAAAGAGTATTTATTCAGCCACCAATTGTGCAATTCTCCCACTTAAAAAGATGAGAGGCCTGTAATTTTCATCATAGGTTCACTTCAACTATGAGAGACAGAATGGGGGGAAAGGATCCAGGAAATCACATTGCAGGATTTTTTAATGAATTAATTGGTAAATTGTATTTGGTCAGTATTAAACGTATTTGGTCACCTACAAACAAGTGACCCCCTGCTTAAGCCAGTACATGTCCAGGCCCGTCTGAAGTTTGCTACAGAGCATTTTGATGATCCAGAAGAGGACTGGGAGAGTGTCATATGGTGAGATGAAACCAAAATAGAACTTTTTGGTAAAAACTCATTTTGTCATGTTTGGGGGAGAAAGAATTGTATCTAAAGAACACCATATCTTCTGTGAATCATGCGGGTGGAAACATCATGGTTTGGGGCTGTTTTTCTGCAAAGGGACCAGGACGACTGAGCCGTGTAAAGGAAAGAATGAATGGGGCCATCCATCCATCCATTTTCTTCCGCTTATCCGGGGCCGGGTCGCGGGGGCAGCAGTCTAAGCAGGGACTCCCAGACTTCCCTCACCCCGGACACGTCCTCCAGCTCCTCCGGTGGGACCCCAAGGCGTTCCCAGGCCAGCCGAGAGACATAGTCCCTCCAGCGTGTCCTGGGTCTTCCCCGGGGCCTCCTCCCGGTGGGACATGCCCAGAACACCTCCCTAGGGAGGCGTCCAGGAGGCATCCTGAGCAGATGCCCGAGCCACCTCAGCTGGTTCCTCTCAACGTGTAGGAGCAGCGGCTCTACTCCGAGCTCCTCCCGTGTGACCGAGCTCCTCACCCTATCCCTAAGGGTGCGCCCGGCCACTCTGCGGAGGAAGCCCATTTCAGCCGCTTGTATCCACGATCTTGTCCTTTCGGTCATTACCCAGAGCTCATGACCATAGGTGAGGGTAGGAACGTAGATTGACCGGTAAATCGAGAGCTTCGCCTTCCGGCTCAGCTCCTTCTTTACCACAATGGACCGATACAGCGACCGCATCACTGCAGATGCTGCACCGATCCGCCTGTCAATCTCCCGCTCCATCCTTCCCTCACTCGTGAACAAGACCCCGAGATACTTGAACTCCTACACTTGGGGCAGAGACTCACCACCCACCCGGAGAGAGCAAACCACCTTTTTCCGGTCGAGAACCATGGCCTCGGATTTGGAGGAGCTAATTCTCATCCCAGCCGCTTCACACTCGGCTGCAAACCGCCCCAGTGCCTGCTGCAGGTCCTGGCTCGAAGAAGCCATCAGGACAACATCATCTGCAAACAGCAGAGATGAAATCCTGTGGTTCCCAAACCAGGCCCCCTCCGGCCCCTGGCTGCGCCTAGAAATTCTGTCCATAAATATAATGAACAGAACCGGTGACAAAGGGCAGCCCTGGCAGAGTCCAACATCATGTTGGATGAATGGGGCCATGTGTGAGATTTTCAGTGAAAACCTCCTTCCATCAGCAAGGGCATTGAAGATGATCCGTGGCTGTGTCTTTCAGCATGACAATGATCCCAAACACACCACCCGGGCAACGGAGTGGCTTCATAAGAAGCATTTCAAGGTCCTGGATTCAAAAAATCAGACAATATGATTTTCTGGATTATTTTTTTTCATTTTCCATCCATCCATCCATTTTCTTCCGCTCATCCGGGGCCGGGTCGCGGGGGCAGCAGTCTAAGCAGGGACTCCCAGACTTCCCTCACCCCGGACACGTCCTCCAGCTCCTCCGGTGGGACCCCAAGGCGTTCCCAGGCCAGCCGAGAGACATAGTCCCTCCAGCGTGTCCTGGGTCTTCCCCGGGGCCTCCTCCCGGTGGGACATGCCCAGAACACCTCCCTAGGGAGGCGTCCAGGAGGCATCCTGAGCAGATGCCCGAGCCACCTCAGCTGGTTCCTCTCAACGTGTAGGAGCAGCGGCTCTACTCCGAGCTCCTCCCGTGTGACCGAGCTCCTCACCCTATCCCTAAGGGTGCGCCCGGCCACTCTGCGGAGGAAGCCCATTTCAGCCGCTTGTATCCGCGATCTTGTCCTTTCGGTCATTACCCAAAGCTCATGACCATAGGTGAGGGTAGGAACGTAGATTGACCGGTAAATCGAGAGCTTCGCCTTCCGGCTCAGCTCCTTCTTTACCACAACGGACCGATACAGCGACCGCATCACTGCAGACGCTGCACCGATCCGCCTGTCAATCTCCCGCTCCATCCTTCCCTCACTCGTGAACAAGACCCCGAGATACTTGAACTCCTCCACTTGGGGCAGAGACTCACCACCCACCCGGAGAGAGCAAACCACCTTTTTCCGGTCGAGAACCATGGCCTCGGATTTGGAGGAGCTGATTCTCATCCCAGCCGCTTCACACTCGGCTGCAAACCGCCCCAGTGCCTGCTGCAGGTCCTGGCTCGAAGAAGCCATCAGGACAACATCATCTGCAAACAGCAGAGATGAAATCCTGTGGTTCCCAAACCAGGCCCCCTCCGGCCCCTGGCTGCGCCTAGAAATTCTGTCCATAAATATAATGAACAGAACCGGTGACAAAGGGCAGCCCTGGCGGAGTCCAACATGCACTGGGAACAGGTCTGACTTACTGCCGGCAATGCGAACACAGCTCCTGCTCCGGTCATACAGGGACCGGACAGCCCTTAGCAAAGAGCCCCGGACCCCATACTCCCAGAGCACCCCCCAAAGGACACCACGAGGGACACGGTCGAATGCCTTCTCCAGATCCACAAAACACATGTGGACTGGTTGGGCATACTCCCATGAGCCCTCGAGGACCCGATGGAGAGTATAGAGCTGGTCCAGTGTTCCACGACCAGGACGAAAACCACACTGCTCCTCCTGGATCCGAGGTTCGACTATCGGTCGGATTCTCCTCTCCAGTACCCTGGAATAGACCTTACCGGGAAGGCTGAGGAGTGTGATTCCCCTGTAATTGGAACACACCCTCCGGTCCCCCTTCTTATACAGAGGGACCACCACCCCGGTCTGCCATTCCACAGGTACTGTCCCCGACCGCCACGCGATGTTGCAGAGACGTGTCAGCCAAGACAGTCCCACAACATCCAGAGACTTGAGGTACTCAGGACGGATCTCGTCCACCCCCGGAGCCTTGCCACCGAGGAGCTTGCCAACCACCTCAGTGACTTCAGCCAGGGTGATGGACGAGTCCGCCTCTGGGTCCCCAGTTTCTGCTTCCTCCTCGGAAGACGTGACAGTGGGATTTTTTTCATTTTGTCACTTATATTTGAAGTGTACCTATGATGAAAATTACAGGCCTCTCATCTTTTTAAGTGGGAGAACTTGCAAAATTGGTGGCTGACTAAATATTTTTTTCCCCACTGTATGGTATAAACGTGTCTTTGTTAGGAGTCCTCAAGGCTCATCTGGGATTCATAGAGCCGTCCATATGTAAAGATATTTACATTTGTGACTTTTGTTTTCTAACATGTCTTCGCTCACCCTTTCTTACGCTTCGCTCCTCACCGTCTCTTTTCTCTCTCCTCCTCCTCTCCCCCCCTCATCCTCCCCTCCGCTCCTCATCTCCTTCTCCTCAGGCTGTGCAGACCTGGGGGTGTGTCTCCATGTCTCTTCATCTGGTCTGGATCTGCCCATGAAAGTGGTGGACATGTTTGGCTGCTGTTTACCTGTTTGTGCTGTTCACTTTAACTGGTCAGTGCAAATGTGTTCAAATAGACCTGTGTGAACAGCAGGACCTTTTTAAAGTCAAGTGTTTCCTGCTAATCTCACCCAAATTACCTGTAATCTCACTCAGATTACCTGTAATCCCGTTGTCTGTTATATATTTGTCCACAGTCTGCATGAGCTGGTGAAACACGATGTAAATGGCCTGATCTTTAAAGACTCTCATGAACTGGCTGAGCAGCTGCAGGTACAGTTCAACATTTCTTTCTTATTTTGTTTAAATTTTATTCACTTTAAAAAAGTGATGTTTTGAAGTTGCATAACCATATTATACGCCACGTTCTGTTGAAAAAAAAAAAAATGAATCAAGAGTAAACTGGGCACAAACTTGAACAAATGGCTCCAATTTAACCCGAGATGCGTCAGAACTCTGTCAGATTAAAGGTAACCTGGTCTAGTCCTGGTCTAGACCTGGTTTAGTTGTGGCTTAGTCCTGGTTTAGTCCTGGTTTAGTCCTTTTTAGACCTGGTTTAGTTGTGGTTTAGTCCTGGTTTAATCCCAAACTAATGAGAAGGTTCAGCGTTTGTGGAGCAGAAGTTTGGAGATTTAAAATGTGAATATCCCAGAGTTGTGTGGAGTTGTATAGGTTTGAATAGGGTCGTATAGGTTTATATAGGGTCGTAATGGGTTACATAGGGTCGTATAGGGTTATATACAGTGGATACGGAAAGTATTCAGACCCCCTTGCATTTTTCACTCTGTTATATTGCAGCCATTTGTTAAAATCATTTGTTAATTTTTTCCTCATTAATGTTCACACAGCACCCCATATTGACAGAGAAACACGAAATTGTTGAAATATCACATGGCCGTAAGTATTCAGACCCTTTGCTGTGACTCTCATACATTTAACTTGGGTGCTGTACATTTCTGATCATCCTTGAGATGGTTCTACACCTTCTATGGAGTCCATCTGTGTTTGATTATACTGATTGGACTTGATTAGGAAGGTCACACACCTGTCTATATAAGACCTTACAGCTCACAGTGCATGTCAGAACAAATGAGAATCATGATCAAGGTTACAAAAACCCTGCCTAGAGCTGGCTGTCTGGCCAAACTGAGCAATCAGGGCAGAAGAGCCTTGTTGACAGAGGTAAAGAAAAACCCAACGATCCCTGTGGCAGAGCTCCAGAGATGTAGTTGGGAGATGGGAGAAAGTTCTAGAAAGTCAACCATCACTGCAGCTCTCCACCAGTCAGGGCTTTATGGCAGAGTGGCCTGAAGGAAGCCTCTCCTCAGTGCAAAACACATGAAAGCCCCATGGAGTTTGCTAAAAAAAAAAAAAAAAACCCTGAAGGACTCCAAGATGGTGACCAAAAAGATTCTCTGGTCTGATGAGACCAAGATAGAACTTTTTGTCCTTAATTCTAAGCGGTATGTGTGGAGAAAACCAAGCACTGCTCATCACCTGTCCATTACAGTCCCAAAGATGAATGCGGCCAAGTACAGGGATATCCTGGATGAAAACCTTCTTCTGAGTGCTCAGGACCTCAGACTGGGCTGAAGGTTCACCTTCCAACAAGACAATGACCCTAACCACACAGCTAAAATAACAAAGGAGTGGGTCAGGACAACTCTGTAACTGTTCTTGAATGGCCCAGCCAGAGCCCTGATTTAAACCCAATTGAGCATCTCTGGAGAGACCTGAAAATGGCTGTCCACCAAACGTTCACCATCCAACCTGACAAAACTGGAGAGGATCTGCAAGGAGGAATGGCAGAGGATCCCAAAATCCAGGTGTGAAAAACTATTAGTATTAGGTGTGAAAAATTATTAGTATTAGCTCAAAAGGATGCTTCTACAAAATATTGAGCAAAGGGTTTGAATGCTTATGGCTGTGTGATATTTCAGGGGTTTTTTTTTTTTAATAATTATGCTAAAATTTAAACTATTTTGTGTTTCTTTGTCAGTATGGAGTGCTATGTCTACATTAATGAGGAAAAAAATTAACTTGATTTTAGCAAATGGCTGCAATATAACAAAGAGTGAAAAATTTAAGGGGGTCTGAATACTTTCCATACCCACTGCAGGTTTACATAGGGTCATATAGGCCCCTGCAGAACATCTGAGATTATGACCTCAAAGTCTATAACATAAACGTGATCCGTTCTGTTTTGGGATACATCGGCTCCGATTTCTCTGTTCCCTGTGTCCAGTCTCTGCTGTTGGACTTCCCCCCGGCACAGGAGGGAAAACTGGCCTCGTTCAGGACCAACCTCCGACTGAACCGAGGCCCGAACTGGGACGACTACTGGGACCAGAATGTGCTTCCCCTGATCCAACAACACTGACAAAACTCAACTCACATATTTAAAACACTTCAATGGAGAGGAGGCACGGAGGGTTGTACAGAGCCCTGCACAATGGAGGGGACTATTTAAGGTCCAAGCCGGGTCTAAACAAGCTATTTGAAGTGAACGGATTCAAAAGATTCACTAATAAAATGAAATCAAACAAAATTAGACAAATCCAAAAAACTGAAGCTGAGTCTAAAGTACTACAGGTTGAGAAACGCTGGCAGGACTGAGTTTTACTGGGGTGTGACATCATCACTGTAGAGTCACCAGGAGGAGGAGCCACGAGCACGTGAGCCTAGGACAAACCACTGACCCTCTGGTTGGCCTGCAAATGCTTATCACACTGCACCTCTGACCCACATTCATATGATGTAGTGTTACCTGACGTTTTGTATTCACAGACTTTTATAAAAAAAAAAACGTGAGTTTGAGAACATTTAGTGTCTGAAATGTTTTTTATGCCGTCGTTACTTTTACAGAGCAAAACTATGACCAAAGACACTGGGATAAAGTGACAGTTCTAAGATGTATTTTTATAGAAATTAAATAAAACAAATGTGTTTAAAAAACTTTGACATTATACATTTTATTTTTTATACAGTTTGATTATTTCTATTTGAGATTCTCTGTTGTAGGGAAATATTCTTCTGACAGGTCCAGACAAAACCTCATGAAGGATCCCGACGTGTTCTGCAGAAAAAGCATTTATAATCATGAGTCTGGGTGATTAGGGACTATGTTTTTCATGATGCAGCTCACCCAGCCTCTGCACAAAGCCTCTGTAGGTGTCTGTGTTCCTAACGGTGGAGCAGATGAAAACGTCGGGACTCGAAATAGCGAAGATCCGACAGAGAAGTGACACCAGCATTTCCACGACGACCGGGTCATACACCACATCTGTAACACATCTGTTATGAGCGACCCCGTGCTCATCTGACAATACTGCCACACGCTGATCACGTCTATAAACACAACAGACCTGCCGCCATCACCGTGTCTGCTCCGACGGCTCTGAGCTGCTCCTCTGTCACACACGACCAGTCCAACTCCTCCACCTGCACCACCTGAGCAGAGAGAGTCACCTGATCAGAGACAGGGAGACAAATCCTCCACGTGTGTGCGTGACATATGTGAAGACGTATTAATAGAGTATATATATTAATCTATCACAGGAGTGAAGCTGACTGACTCCACCCTGTCTCATCATCTCTATAAGACCTGACGAAAGGTTCACAGCCATTACACGAGTCCCTGATTGGCTAATCCACCCGTCAATCACACCTGTCTAAACTCGGGGACATTCACCTGTGACCAGACCAGTCACTGGGTTCGAGCCCTGTCCTCACTCTTACCTGTGGGTCCAGTTGGTTTAGAGCGATGTTCTCACTGAGTTTGTGAAGCACCTTTGGGTGACAATCACTGAAGATGAAGCTAGAGGGAGCCAAAGAGCAGCAGATGGTGATCCCGGTGAAGCCGGCTCCACTGCCCAGCTCCAAAACGGACCTGAGCACACACACACGTGTGTGTATTAAGGTTTGAAATGTATGGGGTAATTAACACATGACCGCGGCTCACACACGCGAGAACAAATGACCACAGCTCACACACATGACCACGCCTCTCACACGTGACCACAGCTCTCACACAACTGCGCCTCTCACACGGGTGGTTGCAACTCTAACACACATGACTGCGACTCACACGCACGTGACCATGGCTAATACGGGCCCGTGTCAGCGTCGCCACTCTCTAAATAAACAGCTGGCTCTCTGGCACCTGTTGGTGAAATACTGTTGGTTTTCCAGAGCCCATTCTGCCAGGTGCAGCGCCGCCTCCCATGTGACTAGCCCCGTGGTGCCCTCCGAAATCACAGCAACGTTCTCCTGCAGCGTCACAGCACCCCCACCTGGCTAAAGGACCACAGAGAGAGTTTGTTTATAGTTCTGATTTTAAAGTGGGACAAAAGAATACCTAAAATCTAGTATTAAAACTATAAACTCATTTGAGTTTTGATGTTTTTAGAAAGATCTCACTCTGTAACAGAACAAGAACACATGAAGAGTGTACATTACCACAAACTGTGTTTCTATAAACATGTATATTACAAACTGAATGTTTTATTGATGTCTGCTGCTGTAGGATTAAGTTCAAATGTTAATGTCATGGAAACGCAAATTGGTACCAGGAAGTAAGACTTGTAGCAGTGCGACGTCTCCGCGGCACCAATGACCTGAGCCAGAGCGTCGTAGAGTCGGTCTGAGGGGTCACAGTGTGAAGCCTCCTGCTCCTGAGAAAACACAGAAAAAGAGACACAGGTCATGAAACAACTGTCCACAATGGTGATTCATGGACTAAAACAGGACTAGACAAGGAGTAAATCGGGACTAAATCGGAACTAAAATGTTAAGTTAAATTTGAAGTGTATTACATAAAGCTCTGACCTGTTTGATGAGCTCAGAGAGGAAGAGTCTCCTGTATTGGGCCGAGGGCGGGAAGTCTGAGCACAACGGATGACAACACGTCTGAATAAACACAAATATGAAATTAACAAAACTCAAACCACTGGGGGGTGCTCCACAGAGACATGAACATATGAAAACCACTGTGGGGTACTCCAGAGTGCAGAAGTGTGAAAAACACCTTAAAACTCTCATTAAAAATAATAATACATTTTATTTATAGAGCGCCTTTCTGGGCACTCAAGGTCACCTTACAATACAATACAATATACAACAAAAACGGTTTGAATGTTTTTACCTGATTCAGTATTTGTGAAATCACTTCTGTGGAGTTACTGCTGATGAGTTCCTTTTCTACAAACTGTAAAACAGTACTTGAAAATTTACTTCATGGAAATTAACATTGTTATCTTTTTGAATAAATACAATATTACACGTAGAAAGATTATGATCAAGATTATGACTATAAGAGTCAGACTGTGGCTTTGTCAGAGTTAATGCTGGTTTCAGTTGATACTGTAATAAAATAACTGTTAAATAAAAGTCAAATCTTCTCATATGGAGCCGGACTTCTCCCTGTCGTCCAAGTCCACTGAACCAACACTTTCACTTAAGTATCTGACCCAAACTGCAGCACAACACTACACCTGCAGGGGATGTTCATGCAAAAAAGATTTACCTAAACTACGTTGTTATAGAAATATACTGAGACAAAAATACAATTATTACTATACACAAAAATAACGACCTGTTCAGAGTTTGAAAACTGCATTATACAGACAGACGAGTTACAAAGTGAAACTAAAGCTGCACATAACACTGCACATGACTCTCAGACTTATTAATTACATTAACATTACAATAAGTGCGTAAAACAAATCCTTACACTGAAATTAGCTTTATAAGTAAAAAATTGTGTTGTTTGAATATTAAAATACTACTCTAACATAAACCAAAGAGTTACGGCTGGTTACGAACTGATTGTTATTCTGCGTAAAATGGCACAACTTTTAAAACCCAACGGCTCAAAATGAACTCTCAAATATCTGTGATTCCAGTGCGATTATACAGACCAAGCAATTAAAGCCTGTCACGCAGGTCACGTAAGACAGTAAGAGCAGTTTAAACCGTTATAAAAACACTCACGGCCCAAGGATAAGACGCTATACGGCCCATGGAGAAGAAACGGTCCCGAAATATCTTGAAAATGTCGTTTTTACCGGGATCTGAAGCGTTTGTTGTCATTTTTACACGTGGATCTGATTTAAAACACAGCACCGCGCACGAGTTTGATATCTCAACTAATTGCGCATGCGTCGATGCCATCTAACGGCGCATGCGTGGACGCCATCTTGGAGCGGGTCGAGAGGAGCCGTTGTCAAAGAAACTAAGGAGTATTTTTATTTTCATCAAAAGGCCGTATTTTAAAACAAAAATGCCTTCCCAGTGCGGCGCTATTGGCTGTTCAAATAAAGTTGATGCCGATGCAAAGAAGCGCGGGATAACGTTCCACAAGTAAGTTTTTAAAAGCGCTTTTCTTTGACGTGTTTGTGGCTCTGCGCCGCCATGTTGCCCAGGTCCACAGGCAGGTCCATGTCTGTGTGTGATACTTCAGTATACCTCTGCATTATCCAGGTCTACAGTCTGGGTGCTCTGATATTTCACTACACTTCCGTTTATGTTATGCTGCTATAGAACTGTTGCAGAATGCCACAGTAGTTAGATTAAAGTTGCATCATTAAAATAGCTTAAATGAATGAGGATCAAGTTGTTACAAAAACACTCAGAGCAAAATTAGTGAAAATCAATGATTAACTGTAAACCAGGTCCTACTCACTAATAAAGAAAATAATCACTTTGATTTTGAAATATTAAATGAAGTAAAATGATATTGATCTGTATGTGATTTGACACTGCCACGTGAGTTTTGGAAATGACAGAGTTCTGTAGAGTCTATGGTTCAAAGCCAAACTCCAAACTGTGCTCATGAGCAAGACACTTCACCCACCTTGACCTTACCAGCGTTAGGGTTTGACAAAAATATTGAAAATCAGACACTGACCGATACTAAAACTAGTATTGTAACTCATCTGAGCAGGTATCGATACTGAAAAAGTCCCACGCACAATGACCACTATGAACCTACCGGAAACTGAGGATTACACAGATATAAGACACATGGGAATAGAACACAAAGTACAAACCCAATTCCAATTAAGTTGGGATGCTGTGTAAAACTTAAAAAAAAAAAAAAGAAAAAAAGCTGAACACAATGATTTGCAAATCCTTTTCACCCTATATTGAACTGAATAAACTACAAAAGACATGATATTTAATGTTCAAACTGATTAAATATTTGCATTAAAAACAGGTTTCTCATTTTCAGTTTGATATCTGCAACACGTTCCAAATTCCAATAAAGCTGGGACAGGGGCATGTTTACCACTGTATTACATAACCTTTCCTTTTAACAACAATAAGTGTTGGGAACTGAGGACACCAATTGTTGAAGGTTTTCAGGAGGAATCCTTTCCCATTATTGCTGAATGTTCAACTTCAGTTGCTCAGCAACTTGCTTGTATGGCAACATATGTTGCTCCAAAATCTGTATGTACCTTTTAGCATTAATGGTGCCTTCACAGATGTGCAAGTTACCCATGGGTTACCCCCAGACCATCATAGATGCTGCTTTTGAACTTTGCGCTCATAACAATCCAAATGGTCCTTTTCCTTTTTGGCTTGCGGGACACAACATCCATGATTTCCAAAAACACTTTGAAATTGGACTCATCAGACCGCAGCAAACTTTTCCACTTAGCGTCAGTCCATCTCAGGTGAGCTCGGGCCTGGAAAAGCCAGCAGCGTTTCTGGGTGTTGTTGATATATGGCTTTCACTTTGCATGGTACAGTTTTAACTTGCACTTGGAGGTGTAGTGATGAACTGTGTTAACTGACACTGGTTTTCTGAAGTGTTTCAGAGCCCATGTGGTAATATCCTTTACACATTCATGTCTTTTTAATACAGTATAATACCTGAAGGATCGAAGGTCATGGGAATTTGATGTTTGTTTTCGGCCTTGCCGCTTACGTGCAGAGATTTCTCCAGATTCTCTGAATCTTTTGACAATATTATGGACCATAGATGAAGAAATCCCTAAATTCCTTACAATTGTACATTGAGAAATGTTCTTAGACTGTTGGACTTGTTGCTCACCCAGTTGTTCACAAAGTGGTGACTCTCGCCCCATCCTTGCTTGTGAAGGACTGAACCCTTCAGGGATGCTCCTTTTATACCCAATCATGACACTCACCTGTTTCCAATTAACCTGTTCACCCTTGGAATGTTCCAAACAGGTGTATTTTAAGCATTCCTCAACTTTCCCATTCTTTTGTTGCCCCAGGACTCAAATCGAAAATGAGTGAATATTTGCATAAAAAAATAAAGTTTGAACATTAAATATGATGTCTTTGTACTTTATTCAGTTCAATATAAGTTGAAAAGGATATGCAAATCATTGTATTTTGTATTTTTTCTTAAGTGTTACCCAGCGTCCCCACTTCATTGGAAATGGGATTGTACAACATTTAATGGGGAAAATCTTCTTTTTGCCAGTTCAGTCTTTTTTTTTTTTTTTGTCACTTCAGTTTCAATCTTTTTGTTTGTTCAGTTTCAGGTGTATCTTTCAAACCGTTTCCTTCAGAAGCTGTGTTTTAAAAACCTGTGTCATGTTTCTGTAGAGTCCCTTCAAACCCTGAGCGACGAGCCATCTGGAAGCAGGCTTTGAGGAGGGACTTTGTGATCACCAAATACACCGTGATCTGCAGTGCTCACTTTGAGGAGAAGGACATGGACCGGACCGGTCAGACCACGAGGCTCCGGGAGGGAGTGGTGCCGTCCATCTTCAACTTCCCTGATAAACACGCCCCAAACCAGGTCATCATGTTTAGTATCAAATAACTCCTGCAGTGTGGGCTCAGTGTGCGCAGTGTGAGTACAGTGTCTGCAGGGGATTCTTCAGGCAACCCAAATGAGTGTGTTTTTGTGATTAAGAATCAAAAGTGTAAAAGCCACATGTGATGTGAACATGTTTCACACAGAGACGTCACATTTATTTCAAATCAAACCTGAGACTGTACATATAAATGGACATAGCTAACCTGCTAGCACCTCATTCCAAACAGGAAGTGATATGAAACCACCTGATTATAAATGTAAATCAATAGTCCCTGGACAGTCTGATGTTAAGTAAGAATAACAGTTTGGTGTAGATGGATGAAAGACCTGTAAACATATGGTACATACATCTAATACAACACATCTCGTCGCTCAAATATGCCATTTCTAAAAACATTTGTGTTTGTATTTTCAGCCTCGGAGATCGAAGAGGAAAAAAAATCAAACTATAAGAGGCGGAAAAAACAAAGCTCAGGTAGGTTTAAAATATGATAGGATCAGACGAGCAGAGGACAGGGTCAGAGGAGTAGAGAAGAGGGTCTGACAAGCAGAGGAGAGGGTCTGACGAGCAGAGGAGAGGGTCTGACAAAGAGAGGAGCAGAGGGTCTGACGAGCAGAGGAGAGGGTCTGACGAGCAGAGGAGAGGGTCTGACAAAGAGAGGAGCAGAGGGTCTGACGAGCAGAGGGGAGGGTCAGATGTGTATATTGCTGTTGTGGATGACCTCTTTAACACATTTGCTCTTTTGTTTTGAAGGGGATGCCAAATAAAAAGTTTACTCCCAAAATCTATTTGCCAGAAGAACCGACAAAAGCGGTGAGTCAAAAAAGATAAAACACTGTCTGACCCATCAACCGGATCTCACTGTCTGACCTCACCGTCTGTCCATAGGCTCTGAATCTGAACTAAAAGTAACATTTTTCTTGTTGAATGTTCAGTGTTTCAGACTCAAAATACAATCTTATACAAACACAATGTGGTTCCTCATTCACCACTTGCACCAACATTTATACAGAGTCTAAAGGTGGGCATCTAAAGGTGGGCATCTAAAGGTGGGCATCTAAAGGTGGGCATCTAAAGGTGGGCATCTAAAGGTGGGCATCTAAAGGTGGGCATCTAAAAAGTGGCAAATCTAAAGGGGGAATCTAAAAAAGAACTCTAAAGGGGGAAATATTCTGAAAACTTCAAATAGAGATTAAATAAACTGTAATGTTCATAAACGTCTTTTGATGTATTGTTTTGAAGCAACAAGCTCGAAAGTCGATCCGCGGGTGGAGGGCCGGAGTGAAGGCGGAGGCCATAGAGACTGCTCTGACACCTGAACCTCCACAGTCTCCTGCTCCTCCCTCTGCTCCCTCTGCTCCCTCTGCTCCTGCTGCTCCTGCTGCTCCTGCTGGTCCTGCTGCTCCTGCTGCTCCTGCTGCTCCTGCTGCTCCCGCTGCTCCCCTCTTCTCTGCCGAGGTGAGTGTCTGTAGATTATATGCCCTTTATATCTCAGATGGGGCCTGTTCAGATCCTTATTAACTTGAATTTTGCTTTAGAATGCTTGTTCTACAGCTGCTGCTCTTGTTCTAGTGATGAGGGACATCATCACAGAGCTGAAAAAAATGAATAGAAAAAATTTGCTGCTCTAGCGTGACGTGCGGCTATCCATAGGGTAGCAGCATGTGGCGCTTTGTTGTGATGATGTTTATGGCGACATCAGCTCCCCTTGGACACTGCAGTTTTCTAACGCAGAAGTCCGTGAACTTGTGTCTTTTATGAAGTGGTTTTAGATGAATATTGTGATTTTGAGATTATAACAGAATGATCCACAGAGATGAGGACTATAGAGAGTCAAGCACAATAGGGCTGATTTAAATGTGTACATTTAATCCTAATTTAAAAAAAAAAAATCACACAAGATCCATTTGTAGTTTTCTGATCAACCAGAACCAGAACAGCAGCATCAGTTTTACTCCACCATAAAGACCAGACATGATGGTTCTGCTCATATTGCAGGACCATCACTATGCCATCGCACCCGACAACGTGAAGCAGAAGCTGGACGAGGCATATCTGCGGATCGAGGATCTGCAGAAACAGCTGAGGAACTACAGAGATCGAATGAGACGCAAGGAGGCAGAGTTTCGAGTCCTGATGGGAGAGACGCGGAGGCAGAACGAACTCCTGAGTCAGCTGATGGACGGCAGTGAGCTCTGGATCCTCTGCGACAAGTGCGGAGGAGGAAAGAACTGAATGTGAGGAGGAGGAAAGAGCCGAGTGTGCGGAGGAGGAAAGAGCCGAGTGTGCGGAGGAGGAAAGAGCCGAGTGTGCGGAGGAGGAAAGAGCCGAGTGTGCGGAGGAGGAAAGAGCCGAGTGTGCGGAGGAGGAAAGAGCCGAGTGTGCGGAGGAGGAAAGAGCCGAGTGTGCGGAGGAGGAAAGAGCCGAGTGTGCGGAGTAGGAAAGAGCCGAGTGTGCGGAGGAGGAAAGAGCCGAGTGTGCGGAGGAAAGAACTGAGAATATGACTCTGTAACCCATAAACCCCAGCCTGGAATCTGCTTCTGGATCTATAAGACACTTTCCAACCCATAGACCTCATACAGCCTGGAAGCCTCTGAATCTGTCAAATTATGTTTCAGTGTTTCAGACTGTGAAAGGAGGAAGTAGGGATTTCTTTTTTCGAACTTGTTCCACAAACCCTTGGGCACGTCACTGAGATTCACATGGAAGAATTTTCATACTTGTTCACAGGTTTAAAAGTATTTTTACAGATAGAGATGTGAAGGTTGGACACAGTCTGCCTCATCCCAAAACAAAAGACCCTTTCAATCAGATATTTTACAGTTGGAGTCTGGATTTTACACAAGTGCTGCAGCTTTAAGTTAATGCAATAATTCATCTTAAGTTTAAATGGTGATAGTTTAATTTTGGAACATTAATTATTATAACTATTATTATAAATCTAACTAGACAGAAGTGTATATCGTATTATAACAGCCCCTCTCCATCTGTTTATGCACTTCATATTCTTGATTTATTGTTTGAGTTTGGAGTTTGTTTTTTGGTTTTTGGAACTTTGAACAGTTCCTTTTGCCTGACGTGTCCAGACCGAGTCCAGACCAGTCTGTGTTTTATACAGAGTGATTGATGTCAGTCTGGTCTCCACTCCCTCCGTCGTGTCTCGAGCCAGAACCAATCAATGTTATCGTCCAATCAGATTTGTTTTTAGTGACTCGTGAATCGAAGGAGCTCGTTGGTTGCTCATTGATTTTTTTTTTTTTTTCTTTCTTTAAACTTGTTTTGTAGCCAGTACATCCAGAAGGGGGTAGTGTTTTGTAAGTTTTAAAGTTTTGAGACCAAAATTAGAATTATATTTGCCCTTAAAATGCTGTTTTATTTAAGTGAATTCACTACTGAGAATGTTTTGTATTTTTGAATGATATCTGGTTTACATTTGTAAATACTGTAAAAAGATATTTGCTTTTTGCTCTATTTTTGACCGAAACTGTAAAGTGTATATTTTTAATTAAACACAAACTAACTGTGATGATCTTGACTATGCCCATTTGTTCATGAGCTTTGTTGACGCAAAAGACTTAAACTCAAATAATGTTATAATTTATAAGTTTAAAAATTTGTCAATTTGAAAATAAAAAATAAATCAAATGTAATAATGTTTAAAGTGCATCTGCATGTTTAACTTTTCACTAAAATGTGTTATATTTCAAATCTGAATCAAAATCTAAGATGGACAAATTTAGTTAATTACAAGATTTTAGTCACGTCAAAGAGACAAAGCCTCCAGCTTTGGTCCCTGATGTGGCGGGTTTTTTCAGAGATAAAAAGTTGACAGTTTGAACACTCCTCATTCACCCCCAGCTCAAAGCTCACAGGTCACTGCTCACTGCTCACTTCTCACCTCTCCTCAGCAGCACTGCACAAGGTCAGTGAGAAAATAACTGTAGCCAATACTTAAACCATCAAACTTTGTATTCTATTATTTCATTGTATTTTTTTAATCTTGATTTATTTATTACATTTTTGTTTAACTATATAAGAGTTAATTTAATCCACATGTTTTGGGTCAGTCAGAAACAGTAAAATTGTTGTATAACTATAAATGATTGTATTTATTTATTTTATTAATTGTTTAATGGGGACACAGCATATTAATGAACATCTGTAATTACAGTGTAAATATGCCAGATAATGGCAAACATAGATTGTGTCTATCTTTTCATGAACATAGCCAAAGACTAAGTTCAAATTTTCAAATCTTTTGCTATGAATCAGACCTGGACAACTGAGGGTCTATACAGACATTTTCAGGTACATGTTGTGCTCTTAGTGCGGACCTGTGTTTCACGGAGTTTGTTTTCCCCGGTCCGTTTTCTGAGACGGACTGTCAACAACAAACATGGCGGCCGAGCGCGTTTAACCTGAAACATCTGAAAAAGTGACGCTTTTATTGCATTTTCTGTGGTAAGTTGCGCAGTTTGTCTTTTTTTATCCTTTGTTACTGATCAAACTACATTTTCTGATATTGTTCGACATATTAATAGAGATTTTGAGGTTTATTTTTAACACACGGACTGAAAAAGTTGAATTAAATGATCGGTGTTTTCAAAAAGTAAAACATATTGTGTAGTATAGTTTTGTTTTTTTAATGTAATGTCATTTCAGTTGTTTCGTGTTTAGTTGCGTTTGTCCGTGTTTTCTGTTGGTCCAGTGTTAAATCAATGTCATTTCCCTCTGGCGAGTTCAGACCCAACAAACTCAATATTTGAAGGACAATAACGAGGCCGAAGCCAAACACAGGGACTTTACAGTTTTATATATGTTGCTTTAAACGTGGTTAGTTTTATATCTGTTGTTTTAAACGTGATTAAAGCTGTGAGACTCGGATCTGCAGGTGTCCGGTTCTTTATGCTCGTCCTGGGTTATTTTCTGTTGTTACTGTAAAAACGGAGCAGTGACAGGAAGCATGAAGGTGCCTTTACAGTCTGCTGTTTGCGTCAGTATTTTTTACTCTTTTTATTCATTTTTAATTTCCTTCACGAGATGAATGGATTCAGAATAAATATGTACCTTATACTTAAATAAACATGTACCTTAAACTTAAATAAACATGTGCCTTAAACTTAAATAAACATGTACCTTAAACTTAAATAAATATGTACCTTATACTTAAATAAACATGTGCCTTAAACTTAAATAAACATGTACCTTAAACGTAAATTAACCAGTACCTTATACCTATATAATATACTATAATCTCTCCTGCATTATTGGCAGATATGGGGCAATATGTCCTCCATCTTTATCACGGTATAAGTACATTTTAGCGGCTTAAAGATGTCTTTTATAATATTTGTACTTGCTTGTTTCTGACTTTTTAAAGTATTAATTGCATTGTTTCTTAGCACTTTTTCTGCATAAATAGTATTTTTTGCGTGAGCTCCCCCTGCAGGTGTAATCTGGTGAGTGCAGGGTCAGATACACAAAGATACGGAATAGTTTGGAGAGCTTTTGTCACTTTTTAGTTGAGTAATCGATCAGCAGCACATCTTTAGTCCAACAAGAATTTATTTAGTCAAATAGACGCTACACTCCTTGTGTCTCCATTCAACACGAACACGGTCAATCATGGTCCTCCAAAGTCTGAACTCTGCTTCAAACCACATTCATGGAGGACTTCTGTAGACCTCTGACCTCTTGGGGGACTTCTTGTTGACCTCTGACCTCTTGGAGGACTTCTTGTTGACCTCTGATCTCTTGGAGGACTTCTTGTTGACCTCCGATCTCTTGGAGGACTGCTGTAGACCTCTGACCTCTTGGAGGACTTCTTGTTGACCTCTGACCTCTTGGAGGACTTCTTGTTGACCTCTGATCTCTCTTGGAGGACGTCTTGTTGACCTCTGATCTCTTGGAGGACTGCTGTAGACCTCTGATCTCTTGGAGAACTGCTGTAGACCTCTGACCTCTTGGAGGACTTCTTGTTGACCTCTGATCTCTTGGAGGACTTCTTGTTGACCTCCGATCTCTTGGAGGACTGCTGTAGACCTCTGACCTCTTGGAGGACTTCTTGTTGACCTCTGACCTCTTGGAGGACTTCTTGTTGACCTCTGATCTCTCTTGGAGGACTTCTTGTTGACCTCTGATCTCTTGGAGGACTTCTTGTTGACCTCCGATCTCTTGGAGGACTGCTGTAGACCTCTGATCTCTTGGAGAACTGCTGTAGACCTCTGACCTCTTTGAGGACTTCTTGTTGACCTTCGATCTCTTGGAGGACTGCTGTAGACCTCTGACCTCTTGGAGGACTTCTTGTTGACCTCTGACTTCTTGGAGGACTTCTTGTTGACCTCTGATCTCTCTTGGAGGACTTCTTGTTGACCTCTGATCTCTTGGAGGACTGCTGTAGACCTCTGATCTCTCGGAGAACTGCTGTAGACCTCTGACCTCTTTGAGGACTGCTTGTTGACCTCTGACCTTCTGGAGGACTGTGTGTAGACCTCTGATCATTGATGACTTGAAACTAATGACTATGACTTGAGTTTTAATTTGCATATGACTGGTTAGACTGGTCATAAAGTGCATTTGGTCATTTCTTTAAAACTTTGTTAAAGTCATTAGATTTAAGATTTTTATTTTTTATTTTTTTTAGAACTGACTGCTACTTTTTCCTTAAACTGCCTCTCGACTGATGATGTACACACTACCAGTCATGTGGTGTTTTTCTTTATGTTTATTACTTTCCTCATTTGAAGCAAGTCAGGTATATGAAATTATGTAATAACGAAAAACGTGAAATACCTAAATGTTTTCTTATATTTTATATTCAAACCCTCAGAGTCTCCTCCTTTGTCCCTTTGTCCCCTTGCTTTGTGGAGCTCAAACCCTTGTCCTTGTTCACTTCACAGCTGAGCCTCAGGGTCAAAAGTGCAAAGCAGTGATCAAAGCAAATATTGGCTATTTTAAAAATGGCCTGGTGGTTTTGACTGGTGTGTGTGCATGTCTGTGTCTGTGCGTGTTCTGTCTGGTGGTGTGTGTTCTGTCTGGTGGTTTATGTGTGTGTTATGTCTGGTGGTTTGTGTGTGTGTTATGTCTGGTGGTTTGTGTGTGTGTTATGTCTGGTGGTGGTGTGTGTGTGTTCTTTCTGGTGGTGTGTGTGTTCTGACTGGTGGTATGTGTGTGTGTTCTGTCTGGTGGTGAATGTTCTACTTGAGGGTGTGTGTTCTGTCTGGTGTGTGTGTGTTCTGTCTGGTGTGTGTGTGTCCTGTCTGGTGCTGTGTGTGTGTTATGTCTGGTGGTGTGTGCTCTCTGGAATGGTGTGATATGTCATTCTCTCCTTGTTGTTGTTGACTGCTCAGGTCCTGAACGCTCCAGTCGTCATGGTGATAAAGGTGTTCTTCCCTCAGTGCTGTAACCGTGCCGACAGCGGCCTGTTGGTGGGGCGATGGTTGGCGGGATATGACTCTGCTGTGGTCCTGGCTGTGATCCACTACCCCTTCATCCCGAGCACGGTCAAACAATACATCCAGCAGGTCAGACTGGGCGCGGGTCAGACTGGGTGGGTCAGACTGAGCGGGTCATTTCAGAAGATTATTTCATCTTACAAGTAGAAAAAACATGTGATCGTAAAAACTCGTTTAGTGTAGAAAAGTGTAAAATGTAAAAGGCACATTTCAAGGAGAGGGTTCAAAATGTATATATTTTAACTCTGTCTCTATAGGCCTTACCGCTGCCTCTCTGTAGGCCTTCTCTCTCTCTGTATGCCTAACCTCTCTCTCTGTAGGCCTTACCTCTCTGTAGGCCTAACCTCTGACTCTCAGTAAACCTAACCTTTGTCTCTCTGTACACCTAACCTTCCTCTCTCTGTAGGCCTAACCTCTGTCTCTCTGTAGGCCCTCTCTTTCTCTCTCTCTCTCTGTAGGCCTAACTCTCTTTCTCTCTAGGTTCAGTCCCGCAGTGGGGTGCAGTTGTCTGTGCTCGGTTCTTGGAGTTTGCCAGCAGAGGGTGACATGGAGAGTTTCCTCAGAGACTTGAGCTCCATTTTCCCCCAGAGACGCTGGCTCCAGATAAGCCGCCAGACGGGCAAGACGGGCTTCAGCTGCAGTGTCCTCAACACAGAGCGGAGTGAGTGACACCATCACACACACAGATGCACACCCACAGACACACACACAGATGCACACACCCAAACGCACAAACACACACACACACACCTGGACACTGAGGGGTTACACAGATATAAGACGCATGGGAATAGAACACAAAGTACAACATTTAATGTGGAACATCACAGTGTCTAAAAAAACAGAGTTTTTATCGCCGTTGGATTGGGATGAGTTTGTATTGATTGTAAGTATTGATTCTATTCCTTAATATCAGGCTTGAGTTTGAAGTTTTAGTCTTGTGTGTTAAACAAATGTAGAGACATAGGGACCGACAGAGCTGATTTATTTTACAGACCGGCCAGCAGGAAAACTTTACAATAACAAAATGTGCAAAGGTGTCTAGTGGGGTCACCGCGGGGTCACTAGTCTGATGTCCTGAGAAGGTTAGTGACCGATGGGTTTATTCATATTTACACTGTTCTTTGTTTGTTTCAGAGAACAGTCTTTTTCAGATTCCAGTAAAGAAAGAACAGAAGAGAGAGGATAGAGAAGAGAGAGAGGAGGAAGAGGAGAGAGAGGATGAGTCTGATCAGAAAGTCATCTTCATCCACTACGAGCAGCGAAAGGTGATGCTCTCCCAACTTCATCGAGATGAGAGCGAAGGAGCCGACCCGAACCCTGAGCCAACGTCTGAACTCACTCAGGTACAAACCACCACAACCAGCTTGTTAACTAGGCCTACAGCCTATTAACAATGTCTCCAGCTCGTTATCAAGGCCTACAGCTCGTTATCAAGGCCTACAGCTCGTTAACAAGGTCTACTGCTCGTTATCAAGGCCTACAGCTCGTTATCAAGGCCTACAGCTCGTTAACAAGGTCTGCAGCTCGTTATCAAGGCCTACTGCTCGTTATCAAGGCCTACAGCTCGTTATCAAGGTCTGCAGCTCGTTATCAAGACCTACTGCTCGTTATCAAGGCCTACTGCTCGTTATCAAGGTCTACAGCTCGTTATAGAGACCTACAGGTTGTCATAAAGACCTACAGCTCATTATAGAGACCTATAGCTCGTGGTGTGTGTTCTGTCTGGTGGTGTGTGTACATTTGTAATACTTTTACTTGAGTAGTTTTTTTTATTTATTAGTTTATTTGAATAGGGACAAAGCACATTAATCGACATTTCTGTAAATGCGCCAGTATTAGCTATACAGCTAGTTTCCAACTGCAGTCCCTATGGCAAGATGTAAAATGCCACCACACATAAAATACAAGATTATAAAAAGTTAGTTTGGTAATTAGTAAAATGTTTTAAAAGTTAGTACAGGTAACTAGGCAATTAGTAAAACACTGTGATACAGACAGACAAAATCTACAGACAACACAGAACAGATGAGGCTGGCAGGCAGCACATGGCAGCACAATTTCACATTTGATGATCACAGGCTTGATTCAGAAGTAACCATTTTTTTACCATGATTTTAAAAGTCCTGAGTGACTCCACGCTTCTGATGTGAGGCGGGACAGTGTTCCAAAACTGGACCGCTCGAACTGAGAAAGCAGATTGGCTAAATGAGCTTTTTCTCAGAGGCACAACTAGATTGTTTGAGGCAGCAGCTCTGGTGTTTCTACCACTCTGTGTAAAAAATTTAGAGAGTGGAGGAGGAGCAAGGCCATGAAGAATTTTGAAGACCAAGTTAGCATCCTGAAATTTTACTAGATTGTCCCAATTTAAAAGTTTATGTTTGCTCAAGACTTTACAATGGTGATGGCGAAAAGGTTTCATATCCAGGACTTTGAGAGCCTGTTTATAGGCTGACTGGATTGGTTTCATTGTTGTCTTGCAGCCCTGAGACCAGGAGGTGACACAGTAGGTCAGGTGAGGCATTATCATTGCATTAAAAAATAAATTTGCAGCTTCTTGGTTTAAATTATGCCTGATATGTCTAAAATTTGCTATATTTAGTTTCACTGTTTGGGTGGCCTTCTTTACATGTTGTTTAAAAGTAAGATTTGAATCTAACACAACACCCAAATATTTATATTGTGTCACGATACTTATTTTCTTACCCGCAACAACAACATCAGGATTTGGGGAAGTTGATGGTCTTTTTGTAAAAAACATGCATTCAGTTTTTTTTACATTGAGATGAAGACATGATCCAGTCAGCCAATTTGAAATATGGGCCATAGATTCAGACAGTTTTTTAGCAGTTTCATCTTTGTTTTTTCCATGTACATAGATCACAGTGTCGTCTGCGTACATTTGTACCTCACATCCAGTGCACACTGTTGGCAAATCATTGATGTAAAGACTGAACAGAATTGGTCCCAGGATAGATCCCTGGGGGACTCCAACTTTCATGTGATACTTTTACTTGAGTATTGGCATCTGTACTTTTACTTATCGGAGTTGAATCATCCTTCTCTTGCTGCAGATGTTCGAGAGCGTGTCCCGGAGCCAGGCCCTGTTCTTCCTGGACAAATACGACGAGGGTCCAGTGAAGTCCACTCACTGGCAGAGCGAGGGCAGAGAGGCCAGTATCGTGGTGGAGCTGTGTAAACAAGGGGCGGTCCCTGTGTGCTCTGTGGTCAGTGCTGTCCTCCACCTGTTGACGAGCCTCTGCAGCCTCAGGTCTCACAAACGCAGTTTTATTTAGAATACACGTTCAGAACGTTTTAGAATACACGTTCACATCGGGCCAGTGGTTTAGACAACATCAGGTCGAAAAGATGTACAATATCTATAATAATATTTAAAAATGTTTCTTTTTTTTTTCTTTGTGAATTGTGACTTTACTCAAATGTGAAACATAAAACACAAACATTTAGAGAAAAAAGTCCAGTTGACCTCATAAAGTTTAGAGTCAAACCTAAGTAAAACTTTACTTAAATCAGTAAGACTGTGCTCAGGGTCCTATCATATATTATCATATTATTATTTTTATAATGTTATATTATTATCATATTAAACTGACTTGTTCTTTATTGTAAAAACTGTTTTCCTCTTCATCTCAGGATGTTCCATGTTTTTCCACTGCCATTTGTTTGGTCCAAACTGTCGACGTGTGTCCAGCTCAGCTTCAGAACAGAGCGATTGAAGAAGCTGTTCTCCACGGCAACCGCCCCTGATCACATGACCTTTATGAGGTGAGGATGGAGCACAGGCACTATTCAGTTAAGGTGGAACAGAGTGTTTTCAGTTTGAGAGAAGAACTCAGTCTAAATGTGCAGGGTTTGTGTATTAAACACATAGACTGTTTGTAAAAATGGACATAGCTAACCTGCTAGCCACCACGCTAAAAACAGGAAGTGATCATGGGCACACTCCATCAACTCCAGCTCTAATTCACTTTCTGTGTAAAAACTGTGTCCCCTCTCTCTGTAACTGCTGCTGTCAGACTCGTCATTTTGGTCTTAAATGTTAAATGTATTAACCTGCTCTACATGATCCTGGGGTTTTTATTTCACTATTGTGTCTGTAAATCAAGATATGAACATTAATAACAGACAAATCAAACGGGTCCTTTCCACGAGGTCGTTCCTGCTAGTGTTAGCAACAGGCTTAATTGACAGCATTACTAAGCGCCCGCTCCCTGCTAAACCAGCAGTGTAGGCAGAAAGGGGCATTACTTTCAAAAGTCTCACTCCTAATTGGCTCTTTGGTTGCTATGATACTCATAGTCAGAATTCCAAATATGGAACCCTGGTCTAAATTGGCCCTTATAACTGCCTCCATGAGCTTCATTTGAAGCTGAAGCTGTGGTGATGTCACGCTCTCTCAGTCACTTCTTTATACAGTCTGTGGGGAATGAAACACACCCCTCTGTTCTCTCCCTCTTTTAAACCCTTTCTCTCTCTTTTCTCTGTTCTGTTTTAACCCTCTCTGTTCTCTCAGTTTTAACCCTCTCGCCCTCTTTTTAATCCTCTCTGTCTTCTCTCCATTCTCTCTGTTTTAACCCTCTCTCTTTTATCTATTTTCTGTCACAGAAAATCAAACACTTTTGTGTCTGTGCTGTTGTTGTGCTGTCTCTCTCTCTCTCTCTCTTTCTCTCTCTGTTTTAACCCTCTCTCTGTTCTCTCGGTTTTAACCCTCTCTGTTCTCTCTGTTTTAACCCTCTCTCTGTTCTCTCAGTTTTAACCCTCTCTCCCTCTTTTTAGTCCTCTCTGTCTTCTCTCCATTCTCTCTGTTTTAACCCTCTCTCTTTTATCTATTTTCTGTGACAGAAAATCAAACACTTTTGTGTCTGTGCTGTCTCTCTCTCTCTCTCTCTCTTTCTCTCTCTGTTTTAACCCTCTCTCTGTTCTCTCGGTTTTAACCCTCTCTGTTCTCTCTGTTTTAACCCGCTCTCTGTTCTCTCGGTTTTAACCCTCTCTCTGTCTTCTCTGTCTTCTCTCCATTCTCTCTGTTTTAACCCTCTCTCTTTTATCTATTTTCTGTGACAGAAAATCAAACACTTTTGTGTCTGTGCTGTTGGACGTGGCTCTGGGGCTGCTTCTCATGTCATGGCTTTACAGAGACGACCACATCTCGTCCATCGCCAATGCCCTGGTCCCTGCAGCCGACGTGAGTCTGTGTCAGTTTTAATGAGGGTTATCATTTTACTTCCTGATTGGACATAGCAGATGTGACGTATGTCATCTGGTCGACTTGAGGGACACAGACCTCGTGGTGATGATAATGTGACAAGACCCACACATTTATGATGAGGCCAGAAAATATGACATCAGCCTCATTTAGTTACATCAGTGTTTAAAATGTCACAAAAAGAGTCTGTTTTAGACTCTCCCTGTCTCTGTGTGGAGTCTGCATGTTCTCCCTGGGTCTGTGTGGAGTCTGCATGTTCTCTCTGTCTGTGTGGACTTTGCATGTTTTCTCTGTGTCTCAGATCCGGAGATGGTCCCACTGCTCCTGAGGTTTACAGGTCAAATGCAGACGACTAATCTATCAACTCTAACATTTATCTTTAAATGAAGTGAATTTTAAAGAAGGTACTACACTTGACCTGCAGGACAGGTGTGTCCAGTCTCAGTTTATGGACAGGCCTCATGTTCAGAACCTCCAGATTCACTCCCTGAACTACAGAGGCTGCACTAGCACTGAGTCCTGACTGGCTGCAGGTACTGGGGTTTAGGGAGTGACCATTCAAATCAGAGAGAGGCATTTTAGGTTTAAAACAACTGGATTTCAGCTGCGTTCTCTCATCAAAAACACACTTTGTTGTTGTTGTTGTTGTGCAGCATGTGGCCAAAGAGCTGAAGGGGCTGCTGCAGTGGCTGATGGGAGCTCCGGCTGGACTCAAAATGAACCGGGCCTTGGACCAGGTCCTGGGACGGTTCTTCCTGTACCACATCCACCTCTGGATCAGTGAGTTACTATAACGCTTTATAATGAGTCATGTGTTTGTGCATGTGACCAAAAAACAGACCAAAACATTTCTTATTTAAGAGAGTACTTTAACCTTATTTTACCTTATACATCATTTAATTCAAAGTCAATTTTTACTTGTGGGAAATGTGTCTGATCTAGAACAGTGAGAGGAGGCTGTTTCAGTGAAGCCTTTCTCCTGACCTGGTCAGTAGGTTGTAGGTTCTTGCCCTGTTTTTTTTTCAAATCGGTCATTTTTCTGCCCTGTTGTTTGTCTGGTAGGGCATATTTCTGCTGTTTTTGTGCCGTAGGTCATATTTCTGCCTTATTTTTTATCTGGTAGGTCATATTTCTGCCCTGTTTTTTATCTGGTAGGTCATATTTCTGCTGGGTTTTTTTTGTCTGGTAGGTCATTTTTATGTCCTGTTTTTTGTCTGGTAGGCTACATTCACCTGATGTCTCCATTTGTGGAGAGCCTGCTGTGGTACGGAGGTCTGTCTGCAGCTCTGGGGCTTAGTATGGCCGTGTCTCTGCTGTCAGACATGATCGCTCTGCTCACCTTCCACATCTACTGCTTCTACGTCTACGGTGCAAGGTACGTCATTGGCTTAAAGGAGAGGCATTGTGTAAAATACACTTTAACCTGATTTTTGTCATGTCTGTGTCGCAGACTCTACTGTATGAAGGTGTATGGGCTCTCGTCACTATGGAGACTGTTCAGAGGAAAGAAGTGGAACGTGCTGCGGCAGAGAGTGGACTCCTGCTCCTACGACCTCGACCAGGTAAAACTCCAGACCCACGAGCAGGTGAACACAAGCAGGTGAAAACAAAAAGGTGAACACAAGCAGGTGAACTGTGAGCTGTTCTCCTCCTGTTGTTGTTTCATGAGCTGTTCTCCTGTTGTTGTTTCATGAGCTGTTCTCCTGTTGTTGTTTCATGAACCTGTTGTTGTTTTCATGAGTTCTCCTCCTGTTTTCTTGCAGCTGTTCATTGGGACGCTGTTGTTCACCATTCTTCTGTTCCTGCTGCCCACCACCGCCCTGTACTACCTCGTCTTCACTCTGGTAAGAACCAAACAGACCCTACACCTGCAGATAGACACATACAAGACTTATTCTCACTATATGGACAGACCTGTGTCGAGAGCCTTGACCTGCAGATTGAAACACATAGAGGTGTGTCTCATTCTCAGTTTATGGACAGGTCTCATGTTCAGAACCTCCAGATTCACTCCCTGAGCTGCAGAGGCTGCACTAGCACTGTCTCCTGATTGGCTGCAGGTGCTGGTGTTTAGTGACCAGTCAGATCAGAGAGAGGCATTTTAGGTTTTAAAACAACTGGATTTAAACATTGAAGCTGGCAACCCAAAGAGGCGCATTCTGTTCTGACTGGATAATTGTACACACATTTAAACGTGTGTGTTTACAAAGACGCATTTAAAAATGTGTCTGTTTACAGGACACACTTTAGTATAGTTTAGTATAGCACCTTTTAATGAGCTGAGCTGACAGTGTCCTGAGGTAGGTGAACACAGAGGGAATTGGACCGTCTTCCTCCTCTGCATCTCTTCCTCCTGTGCGTCTGCCTCGTCTGCATCTCTCCTCCCTCATTCTCCCCTTTAGTCCCCTCACTCTTCCCTTTAGTCCTCCAGACCCCGCTCCTTCTCCCCCTTACTTTCCCCTTTAGCCCTCCAGACTCCACCCCCTTCACCCTTGCCTTTAGTCCTCCAGACTCCGCCCCCCTCACTCTCCCCTTTAGCCCTCCAAACCCAACCCCTCCTCCCGCTCCCCTTTAGTCCTCCTGACTCCACACTGATTAGTGGTTCTGTTTGAACTGTGTTTGTTTAAAGTGTGTATTTCCTGTGTGCAGCTCCGCCTGGTGGTCGTGGTGGTGCAGGGCGTCCTCCATCTCACTGTGGACTTTATAAACTCGTTCCCTCTGTTCTCTGTGGGGCTGCGTGTGTGTCGGCCATACACACTCGCAGGTACCAACTACACATCAGCTTATGTTATGTGATGTAATGTTTCTGAGCTTTAGGATGAGTATAATTGAGTTTATTACATCACAAACTCACTAGAGCCTTTCTCTGCGGGGCTAAGGTTTAGTCCTGACCCAGACCAGCTCAAGATCTGGAAATGGGTCCACTGATCCTGACAGGTTTAACCTAGAGACACTGAAAGAAGGGTCAAATGCAGGTTTAACCCAGAGACACAGAGAGATGGGTCAAATGCAGGTTTAACTCAGAGACGATGAGGGGTGGGTCAAATGCAGAGGTGTCTTAAAGGGGTCTGAGTTCATCTTAAAGTGATACATAAAGATCATCATATGTTTTTTTTGTTTTCCAGACGGAGTGAAGTTCAGGGTTCTGTGTGACGAGCCTGGGACGTGTCTCCACCTGCTCATGGAGGTCAGAGTTCAGAGACAAACATTTTATTAACTGTAAACTCATTACAAAAGTAGAGTAGTAAAGTTAGTTTTACAAAAGTAGATTTATTATTTCTTATCAGTCGTCCAGGTCTGATCCATAGCAAAAGACGAAGTTTAAATCTGTCAACTTGACAAAATGTTGTAGGAGTTAAGACGTTTTACTGCACATACAAGCCGTTTCTTCAATTCTGATCAGATAGCTGGTGGACACTGCCTTATATCTATCTGAAAGGAGGGGCTAACTACTCTGAAACTGTAAACGGCTATTATCTCCAGTTTCCGCTGAAACTACCCCATTCAACCTTTAACGATCCTGCTATTGTTTTCTTAATTTGGGTCTTTGGGTTTGAATTCCTGGCTTTTTCAAACCTACAAACACTTTAAGACAAATACTGGTCCACCCTAAGGACAAAACCCCGAGTCACAATCAAAGTAATGTGGTCTACTCCATTCAGTGTAGTGAAGAGTGCAGTGAGCGTTACACTGGAGAAACTAAGCAGCCACTTCATAAGAGAATGTACCAACACCACCAAGAGATCTCCTCAGGACTCCAGTCTGCTGTCCATCTTAATGAAAGTCACTAACCACTCATTTGAGGAGAGTGAGGTTCAGATCTTAGCCAGAGAAAAGAAATGGTTTGAGAGGGGAGTTAAAGAAGATTTTTGTTAGAAAAGACAATCCTTCCTTAAACAGGAGTGGGGGCCTTAGACATCATCTATCCCCCACCTGTAACTCCATCCTCAGATGGAGTTATAGGTTGAATAGGGTAGTTTCAGCTGAAACTGGAGACAATAGCTGTTTACAGTTTCAGTGTAGTTAGCCCTTCCCTTCAGATAGATATAAGGCAGTGTCCACCAGAAGCAGTTTGGATGAGCAGCGAAAGGTCTTCACTCATACAACAATTTGTCCAGTTGACAGATTTAAACTTTGTCTTTTGCTATAAAAGTAGATTTACACTTTATTTTTAATGCGGATTCACTTCTGAGGGTAGATTAGGATCATACACAGTCTGATGCATTTCACAACATGTCTGTAGAGGCTTAAACGACAGGGTTACACAGGGAGGGAAATGGGCTCACTGGCCTCTCTTATTATGGTGAAGTTATACATGGAACAATTTGAACAGGAGGCATTAGCCTCATTTCCAGGCCCTCCACCCACACATTGGTATCGATACGTGGATGACAACTGGACTAAAATCAAAATTCTAAATCTGGAAGCTTTTACTGCACATATTAATGCTGTGGACCCAAACATCAAGTTCACAAGGGAAGAGGACAAGGAAAACAAACTAGCCTTCTTGGATTATGCAGTAACTATAGGGGAGGACCGGTGTCTCCAGGTAGAAGTCTTCATGAAACCTACACAGACGGACCAATACCTGCTGATTGATTCACACCATCCACTGCAGCACAAACTCACAGTTATCTGTACTCTGCAACACAGAGCTCAAGTGGTGCCCACAAACACTGAGGGAAAAGTGAAGGAGGAACATCACGTGGTGAAAGCCTTCTCTGCTTGTGGATATCCAAAATGGGCCTTCAGTTGATTTAAAAGAGCTAAGAAACAGGACAACGGAAGGAACCTAGAAGGAAAGATGTAACTATTTCTTACAGTAGTTGTGTCTGAAAAACTTCAGAGAATTTTCAGACAGTTTGAGATTCCAGTCTATTTCAAACCTACAAACACTTTAAGACAGAAACTGGTTCACACAAAGGACAAAACCCTAAGCCATAAACAAAGTAATGTAGTCTACTCCATTCAGTGTAGTGAAGAGTGCTGTGAGCGTTACACTGGAGAAACTAAACAGCCACTTCATAAGAGGATGTACCAACACCATGGAGAGAGCTCCTCAGGACCCCAGTCTGCCGTACATCTCCATCTTAAAGACACTAACCACTCCTTTGAAGATAGTGAGGTACAGATCTTAGCCAGAGAAAAGAAATGATAGGGGAATTAAAGAAGCTATTTTTGTAAGGAAAGACAATCCTTCCTTGAACAGGGGGCCCAGACATCACCTATCCCTCATCTATAACCCCATCCTCAGACCCAAAACAAAAAAAGAGAACAAAGTATGCCAAGTAGGTCTCAGGCACAGTGCACACTGAGTGTAGCCCAACAGACCTAGCCTACAAACAGAAACTGTAAACAGAAGCTGTTTTCAGTTTCAGTGTAGTTAGCTCCTCCCTTCAGACTGATTTAAGGCAGTGTCCAGCAGCAATCTGACCAGTACTGAAGAAGCGTCTTGGATGAGCAGCCAAACATCTTCATCCTAAAACTTCATGTCCAGTGGTAGATTTAACTTTGTTTTTAGCTGACCCTTTGTGTTTTATTGTTTTTTTCAGATTAACCCTTTAAAGTTGAGCTCGGTGGTTCGGACGTATCGCTCCCCAAACGACAGCCGCCGCAAAGACTCATGGGCCGCGCTCATCAACAAACTGTTTATAGGAGAACTAGTGTATCCATGGAAACACAAGGCTGAAAAGACAGACTGACCCCAAACGTACTAAGAAGAGAGAGGAGAGGGAGAGAGAGGAAGAGAGAGCAGAGAGAGAGTGGCGGAGAACTGGTGTATCCGTGAAAACACAGGCCAAAAAAACATACTGACCCCGAATGCACCTCTAGGAGAAGAGGGATAGAAGAGAGAGAGGAGAGAGCAGGAGAGAGAGAAAGGAGGAGAGAGGGGAGAGAGAGGCAGGCGGAGAACTGGTGTATCCATGGAAACACAAGGTCGAAATAAACAGACTGACCCCGAATGCACCTCTAGGAGAGAGGAGAGAGGGAGGCGGAGAAGAAAGGAGGAGAACTGGTGTATCCAGGGAAACACAAGGCTGAAAAGACAGACTGACCCCAAATGTACTAGGAGGAGAGAGGAGGAGAGGAGAGAGAGGGGAGAGAAGGAGAACTGGTGTATCCATGGAAACACAAGGCCGAAAAAACAGACTGAAAAAAAGGAGGAGAAAAGAGGAGAAAGTATCTTCGTTGGACACCTGGATGAAGCGTTTTACTTCAGACCTTGACCCTGACACAAACCACAGTTTGTTTTATTTTCACTATGACATGTAGTTTTGTTAAAGATGCACTGTGTAACTTTTCAGGTAACGTTTCACCTGCTTGTCTTCATGGAGATGACATTACTTGGGACCTGGAATGTTCCACAGTATAACATTAAACGTATCTATCTCTAATGTATCTATCTCCACGTATCCCCCCCACCCCCCAGTTGAATAAATGCGAGATAAACCAGCTTAATGCCATACCGTGGGACCTTCCAGACAAAGTAATAACATTTCCATGGAGACGAGCAGGTAACCTACTTTACCTGAAAAGTTACACAGTGCAGCTTTTAAGGGCCTAAAGGCATTTACAATTTTCACTAAAACTACTTAATGTTCTTTTTCTTCTGAGAAAAAAATTATTAGAGTAAAATATTAAAATTAAATATTAAATTAAATATTAAAATAGCTATTACAATAAAAATATTTAAAAATGTCCAGATGTATTTTAGCTTTAGTTTAAAATCTTAGCCCCAAATGAAAATCTCTTGAATATTATGTCATTTAAAAATCTGAAATAACCTGTTCAGACCTGTTCAGACCTGTTCAGGCCTGTTCAGGCCTGTTCAAACCAGTTTAAACCGGTTCAGACCTGTTCAAACTTGTTCAAGTTGTCAAAGTAATAGTTTATTACATAAACTCAAACTTTATAGAAACTTAAAAACAGAAGCTTCAAAAACACAAAAAACTGACAAACATAAAGGAACTGCTCAGTTTGTTCAGTGCTGACTTGAAACGACTTAAACAGCTGCACTTACAAACATTGATATTGTTATGATTTTATACTTGAATCTGACCTTTGACCTTATGACCACACTCTGTATTAAAGAATGACCTCATGTTTTATGTCATATTGTGCCTGTTGTAGCTTTAACTTCTTCTCATTCCTAATATTTTTTTATAAGAAAACTAAAGTCTGCAGCTCCTGTTTTTATCCCACATCAGTTTTAGGCAGATTTAAAATCAACAAAATCATAAAACCTTGTATCATTTTTATAGTTTACTCTGCAGCCAACAGCTCTCCCCACTTCCAAGTCCGCTCTTGTTCTGGAAGGAAATTTTTCATCCATTTTTCCCATAGATGGAGAAAAATGATAATTTTAAGAGTTCAAAGGCATCGCTGAGGCTAACCGGCTTTGTGCTTATGGGCTACGTGCTTACAAGCTATGTGCTAATTAATATCCATAACATGGCAGTGTCCTAAAAGCACACTTAAAACACAAGATTCAGTAAAACTTATAAAGTTTCAGAAACACATAAAAAAAAAATAAAAAAAAATAAAATATATATATACATATATATATATATATATATATATATATATATATATATATACACACACACACCCCTACACACACACACACACACATAATATAGATGTGGAACTGAAAAGGGACAGATTTTCAGGCTGTTTTCTGAATGTGAATCATTTACTTTGTCTGAACCGTAGACTCTGTGTATTATTTTATTTTATATATATATATATATATATATATATATATATATATATATATATATATATATATATATATATATAATCAAGTACATGGTCTTAACCTGTGATTTTTCTTCTTTGATGAGTGAATTTAGATTTTTGTTTGATTTTCTCTTTTTATATTTTTAATCAGTCCATGTGAACTATAATGTAATTTAATAAATAATTATTAATACATTTTAACGTTGGATTTACAAGATATATATGTATTTGTTTCTTTGCAGCACAATTAAAGCACCATGTCTGTTTTAATAATAATAACTGCAGTGACATCACTCCAGGGGTGTTCTGCATGTATGTCTATGGAGGAATGTTCAGCAGTTACCATGGAGACAATGCTCACATTAGCAAACAGTTTTAAGACTTTTTGAAAACAAAACAGTGTATTTAAAGAGCACATGTTCAGGACCCTGTGGTCAGTCATGTTTTATTTTACACAAACGGTGACTCACCGAAAAACTGTTGGCTAATGCTAATGCTAATGCCAGCTAGATTAAAGTCTGACTTTGTTACATCAGCTGCAGAGTATTAATTATACATGTATTACTTATACATTTATTGTTTTAATTATACATTTATTACATTATACATGTATTATTTATATATTTATAACTTAGACTAGATTAATTATACATTTATTTTTATACATTTATTAATTATACATTTATTACTTGAATTATAAATATATTAATTATACATGTATTAATCATACATTTATTATTAATACATTTATTACTTACACATTTCCATAGTTTGTTTACTGATGTGGTGATGTTCCTCTATGATGTCTTATATCCATGGTATTTTTGTCTCCAAATAAGAGAACTCCTTAATTACATCAGACAGACTGAGTTATTAGACAGTTTTTTCTCACGGGTTAAACGTGTTTATTTTGACGGTTCTTTTTACAAACGAGCTCGTTTCAGACGAACCCCATCTGACACAAAGAAAACACTAGAACTTGTCTAAAACACGTGACATATGAATTACTAATATAATAAAAAACTGTGTCACGCGCCACTGACGCGCTATTTTGACTCTGGGTCAAATCGGTGACGTTTTAAACTTTCTTTTATTGATTAATCTCATTCTCCCATTGTTCTGTTTATCTTTGTCCGTTTGTTGACAGTGCCTTTTGATTGACGTCCACGGCAGCCAATAAGCGCCAATGTTTAGGT
The DNA here is from genome assembly GCF_009829125.3 of Periophthalmus magnuspinnatus. NCBI lineage: Eukaryota > Metazoa > Chordata > Actinopteri > Gobiiformes > Gobiidae > Periophthalmus > Periophthalmus magnuspinnatus. Next base: position 15,395,825 of record NC_047133.1, read on the forward strand.
GGTTTGCCCAATCCCGTGGTGGAGATAGCGGGGCATGAGTCTGCTCTGACGTCACTACACTCTGGGTATTTCGTCCGAGGAGATTTATCATTAAAAGGTAATAGTTTATCATTAAAAGGCAATAGTTTATTATTAAAACTTAGTAGTTTATCATTAAAAGAAAATAGTTTATGTTTAAAACGTAATAGTTTATCATTAAAAGGTAATAGTTTATGATTAAACGGTAATAATTGTTCCATAAATATCCTTCCTGTCGTCACACTGCGTTGGATATTTTTGTTTAGGCTTTTCAAAAAATATCTTTACGTGTTAATATATTTGTTTGTATTATTTCAGTTTGTTTTTAGTCTCGCTTTGATTTCCTCATTAGTAGCACCCGAACCAAATGATATGGTGTTTTATTTATTTCTATATAATTTATAGTGTCTAAATCTTTACATCTGTCTGTTTTTTAGTTTAAAATAAATAAATGGATTATCAAATGATGAACTCTGACATTGTAATATTTTACTAAACATATTTATTTAATTATTAATTTGTTTATTTGTATTTATTTAGACTTGTATTCATATTTTATCGTTCATATTTGTATAATTTATTAATTTTCCATTTCCCTCCCCCGGGTGAAATGCCCCTCCCCCGGATGAAATGCCTGGGCTGTGTTCATCTGTGGCAGTCTCAGTTCTGAGCTACGAGGGACATCTGCGCCTCGAATCTGGGATAAATGGGCGAAAATGGGACAAAAACGACCTGAAATCAGCGAATATCCGCTCACAGATTTAAACCGGACGTTTTACCCCGGGATTAGCTCGTTAAATGTCCAAAATGGTGTGTTTTAAGAGTCTGGATTTGCAGAGAAAAGAGGCGGCCTGAAGCGGACTGCGCTTTAGCATTAGCATTAGCTCCAACACAAAAACATCATCTGAGCGGTTTATTTATCCGGGAAGTCTATAATATTTTCTTGTTTTATGCCCATTATATGTTCAAACTTAATTTACTGCTAAACTGCGCTGCTAACTGGACAATACTAGCTTGTGATTTGATCAGATTTACACATTATAACTGAGATTTCTGCATATTTTAGTGATGACAATAATTTATAATGGTTTATAGTAAATATTAACGTGTTTGGCTGACATTTGTACATAATTATTTTTCCGGTAAACGCACCGAGCTAGCGCATGTGGTGTTTTATCAATAATGTGCTATTTTAATGTGTGAAATCCAGGTTAATCTGGCACAAACAACGGGATTATAATCCAGATTATGGTATGTGTTTATAATCCACGTGCTGCGTGTGATTTCTATTTTTGTGGATAAATCGTTTAGTTTCATTTTTACCTGCGGAATTGTGAAGCTGTGATCAAATAATACTTAAGACCTCGATTAACATGATCTTTTTACGCATTCCTAATAAAGTTTAAGAGGTTTTTTTGGGGATTTAAATTTATTTTTGAAGCTGCAAGACTTTGGAGAAGACGATCTTGGACGCTACAGTTTGAACTGGACCGTGCTGTGCAGAGCCAAAACACACTCTTCAGGACTACCTTGGGTCGGTTGTTCTCAGAGCTCCGGTGTCTTTAGGACTTTGTTGGGCCAGTTGTTCTCAGAGCCCCGGTTTCTTCTGGATTTCGTGGGGCTGGTTGTTCTCGGATCCCCAGTTTCTTCTGGACTTCGTGGGGCCGGTTGTTCTCGGATCCCCAGTTTCTTCTGGACTTCGTGGGGCCGGTTGTTCCCAGAGCCCCAGTGTCTTCTGGACTTTGTGGGGCCCGTTGTTCGGAGCCCCGGTGTCTTCTGGACTTTCCTGTGGGTGTCCGGTGCGCCTGAGCCGCAATGGGGAGCCAGGGCAGCCCAGTGAAGAGCTACGACTACCTCCTGAAGTTTCTGCTGGTGGGAGACAGCGACGTGGGCAAAGGAGAGATCCTGGACAGTCTGCAGGACGGGTCAGCGGAGTCGCCCTACGCCTACAGCAGCGGTCAGTACAGCAGCAGTCAGAACAGCAGTCAGTACAGCAGCGGTCAGTACCGCAGTGGTCAGAAGAGGTCAGTGCAGGTCAGTATAGGTCAGTGGTCAGTGTTTCCCATAGATTTGTTAATATTATTATGGTTGAATTCTGTCACTACATATATTTAAAGCTCCTGTATCACACATGGAGTTTAAAACACAGTGGATCGCTTCCTGTATTACCACATGATGACATCACAAGGTGGAACAGAGTGTTTTCTATTTAAGAGAAGAACAGTCTAAATATGCAGGGTTTGTGTGTTAAACGTGTGAGTGAAACAAAACAGAGATGAGGAAACAGATCAGAGACCAGTGTCATTTCTTTTATGAGATAGTAAAAACAGGAAGGGGATGATGTGTTTTTTGTTCCTGATTTCTGCTCAGGGTTTCTCTATTTGGACATAGAACAGAAGTCAAATTCTAGCTTTGCAATAACATGACTTAGATTTTTACAAATCTTTTCCATTTTTGGCTCATTTTTGACAATTTTGGCTCAGATTCAGCTCATTTTGGCTCATCTTAGCTTGTTCAGTCAAATATGAATTGTCTTTGGTGTAAACATATTTAAATGAATTGAGTTTAAATGAGATCAGAATCAGACAAGTTTAAACAGAGTCTGAACCTGAGCGACCGGTTCACAAACGTGTCTGAGCATAGACCCGTGTACATGTTACATAGACTTATGTACATGTTATATAGACTCATGCACATGTTACAAAGACTCATGCACATTACAGACTTATGAACATCTTACATTGACTTATGAACATGTTAGATAGACTCAAGCACATGTTACATAGGCTCCTGCACATGTTAGATAGACTCGTGCACATGTTACACAGACTCGTGCACATGTTACACAGACTCGTGCACATGTTACACACACTCGTGCACATGTTGCACACACTCGTGCACATGTTGCACACACTCGTGCACATGTTACACACACTCGTGCACATGTTGCACACACTCGTGCACATGTTGCACACACTCGTGCACATGTTACACAGACTCGTGCACATGTTACACACACTCGTGCACATGTTGCACACACTCGTGCACATGTTGCACACAGACTCGTGCACATGTTACACACACTCGTGCACATGTTGCACACACTCGTGCACATGTTGCACACACTCGTGCACATGTTACACACACTCGTGCACATGTTACATAGACATATATGGAAACCTGAAAGAACAGCTGAAACCACTTACACACACATATAAATACATGTGCGCACATACATACACACACACACACACACAGGCATGTGTAGATGTGCAGATTATTAAAATAATTGTGACTTTTAAAATCAGTTTAAAGTCTTGATTTCAATAATTGTATAAAAGATGTTTTATAACTAGCTGTGTTTTTTTCACTCAAAATAAATGAATTTTTTTTTGTGTAAATATTCTCTGTCTATGAGATTTGAGTTGTATTAAACTTAATCTGTTTAAAGTCGATATGAGTTTTTTCATGGCCGATGAGCTCAATCTGTGGACATGTCTGACACAAATGTATGAATGAAACAGCTGTTGAGTTTTAATGGACGGGCTCATGTCATTGGGTTCATGAGATTTATATATTATTAAAACACATTTGTTTCACGTTTTTGCTGCAGGTATTGACTACAAAACCACCACAATCCTCCTGGACGGACGCAGAGTGAAGCTGGAGCTGTGGTGAGTGCGCTGCCCCCTTCTGGTCACACAGGTGTACTGTCAGTGCTGCTAAAGAGCCTCAACAACAAATTAACCTTAAAACCTGATAATAACACCTGTTTTAAATGTTATTTGAGACACAAACAGCATGTGTGAAACAGACAAACAAATAGACAAAGCAGCATCAGGTAAAAGATGAACAGGTGCAGTATGAAACTGTACTGGCAGAGGGAGCCCTGCTGCATGTCTCCCTGGAGATATTTTTTACTTATTCTGGAATAAATCCGAAATATCAGCTCACTTTAGACCACATGTGTCAAACTCAAGGCCTGCGGGCCAAATGTGGCCCCCCACATCATTTTATGTGGCCCTTGACAGGGTAAATTAAAAGATATGATGGTCTTAACTTGTCATTTTATCAAGAGATATGCCATTACACAGCCATATTTTACACCTATGCAAATGAATATGCAATATTTGTAACTTGAATAATTAATAAATACAGAAACAGTTAATTAAAAGCTAAAAAAGGAGTTACATTTATTTTACATCTGGCCCTTTGAGAGTAGCAATTTGGCTGATGTGGCCCTCAGTGAAAATGTGATTGACACCCCTGCTTTAGACAGTGGGCAACCTCTGGACCACAGGGGATGGTTCACTTTTATATTTATGTAATATATGTATATATAATACCTATACATCTGTATATAATACTTATTTATGTAATATTTATATATAATTATATCATATACACACACACTCTCACACACACACATATATGTATGTATGTGTGTGTACATATATGTATATACACACACTCATATATAGATATAGTTTAAGTATCATATTTATGTATATAAAATGCATATTTAATGTTTAAGCATCATTTTGACCACTGTCATCTCTTTTATGAGTTTATGATGATACAAAGAGCACCAGAATCTAATTTGTGGTGCCAGTATAGTCTAGGATGTTTTAGGCCCTGGGAGGCACCGTCTCCTAACCTTTGACGGTGTGTTATAGCATGAGTAGACTGAGCCATCATAGGGTGAGCGTGTTCTTAAACCCTGTTGTGTTTCTCAGGGACACTTCTGGACAGGGCCGGTTCTGTACCATCTTCAGGTCATACTCTCGCGGCGCTCAGGTGAGGATCTGGCCTCTGACCGTTGACCTCTGTCTTCATTCTCACACCCGTCACAATGATTACAATATGGATTTCACGTTCAGGGGCAGAATCAATCAGAAACAATCTCATGTTTTGTTTGTGTCCAGGGCATTTTGCTGGTCTATGATATCACAAACCGCTGGTCGTTTGATGGCATCGACCGGTGGATCAGAGAAATCGATGAGGTAAAATACATCTGTGGTCTTTGTCTATGTCTGAATCTCTGTGTCTACACGGGGCGCTATTTAGACTCACACATTTTTAGTGGTGTCTGAATGTCCTGTTGGTGAAAAATTGCTTTGCACCTTGAAAAGTAATGTCCAGCGCTGGTCACTTGAGCGGTTAATATAGACCACAGTGCACTGCAAGCATCATAAAAACCCCAGTGGACAGAGAAAGGACTTTAACTGGACAAAATGACTGAATGAAGCAAATAGAAGCTCTGGTTTATCTCGCACACATCAGACTGGCAGGTTGAGTCAGTAGACTTATATATATCTCCTCACCCTCTGCGGGTGGTCTCATCCCCTCTTTTTCCACGCTCGGGACCTCTGGGAGCTTGAGGGTTCTGCGCAGTATCTTTGTTGTTCCTAGTACTGCACTTTTCTGGACTGAGATGTCTGATGTTTTTCCTCCAGTTTGGGGGCCACTCCCCAAGTGCACTACTGATGCCTTCACCTTCCAGGTCTTTTCCAGCTCTTCTTTGAGCCCCTGGTATTTCTCTAGTTTCTCATGTTCCTTTTTTCTGACGTTCCCATCACTTGGTTCTGCGATGTCCACCACAATGGCTTTGCTCTGTTGTTTATCCACCACCACAATGTCTGGTTGGTTCGCCATCACCATTCTGTAAGTCTGTATCTGGAAGTCCCACAGAAGCTTGGCTCGATCATTCTCCACTACCTCTGGAGGTGTTTCCCACCTTGACCTTGGGGTCTGCAGTCCGTACTCTGCACAGATGTTTCTGTACACTATGCCCGTCACTTGGTTATGCCGCTCCATGTATGCTTTCCTTGCCAGCATCTATCACTCTGGTGCTCCAGGCCTCCTCCTGTGCAGCCAGGATGAGTGACTCTGTGTTGTCCTTCAGTCCAGCTTTCTCAAGCCATTGGTAGGATTTCTTGATATCAGCCACTTCAGTTATGTTCCGGTGGTATGTCCCATGCAGGGGCTTGTGCTCCCATGATGGTTCCTCCAGCACCTCTTCCTCTGCACTCCACTGTCTGAGACTTTTGCTGAGCACATCATCTGTTGGGGCCTTGTCCTTGATGTACTCACTAGTGCTCGGCCTGCTTCCTTATGGCTTAGCACCTCGGTGCTGGATTTGAGCTGGAACCCGCCATGCATGGTTAGGAGCTTTAACATCTGCAGTCTAAGGTATTTGGTCTCTCGCTCTCTCTCTCTCTCTCTCGCTCTCTCTCGCTCATCTCTCGCTCATCTGGTTTGTGGGTGTTGTAGTTTTTATCAAACAGCTGTAGGTCATGTGACTGCTACATTGTTTCCGCCACCGGTCAGGATGGTCAGATTCTCCAGGCGCAGCTGAAGCTTCTCCTCTTCCTGGTCGTTTGTGTATAGTCTGACTTCATATATTTATAGATGGGCAGTAAGAAGTCTATATTTTTTTGTAGTCCTCTCTGACCCCTGTTTTTCTCCATTTCCCAGCATGCCCCTGGAGTGCCCCGGATCCTGGTAGGTAACAGACTGCACCTGGCATTTAAGCGTCAGGTGCCAACTGAGCAGGCGCGGGCGTACGCAGAGAAGAACGGGATGACCTTCTTCGAGGTCAGTCCGCTGTGTAACTTCAACGTCATTGAGTCGTTCACGGAGCTGTCGCGAATCGTCCTAATGAGGCACGGCATGGAGAAGTTCTGGAGGCCAAACAGAGGTACTGCACCATCTCTCTGTGTCGGTGTTCAGAATGACTCTAACCCTGTCTCTGTGTCTGTTAATGTTCAGAATGATTCCTGTCTCTCTCTGTTAATGTTCAGAATGACTCTAACCCTGCCTCTCTGTATTAATGTTCAGAATGACTCTAACCCCGTCTCTCTGTGTATTAGTGTTCAGAATGACTCTAACCCCGCATCTCTCTGTGTCTGTTAGTGTTCAGTCTTCAGGACCTGTGCTGCCGGGCCATCGTCTCCTGCACTCCGGTTCACCTGATCGATAAACTCCCTCTGCCCGTCGCCATAAAGTCTCACCTCAAGTCCTTTTCGATGGCGAACGGCATGAACGCAGTGATGATGCATGGCCGTTCGTACTCACTCGCCAATCCCAATGCCGCATCCAAGGGAAACTCGCTCAAACGCTCCAAATCCATCCGACCGCCACAGAGCCCCCCCCAGAACTGCACCAGAAACAACTGCAAGATCTCATAACAGCACAGCATGAGGTACGTTTATGGGGGGGTGGGGTCTGGACTAAAGGGAAGAGTGAGGGGGGAGGAGGGGCGGGATCTAGAGGTAAAAGGAACCAGCTCCTAAAACTTGTGCTTATGATGTAATGATCTATATTTCTTCTTCTTTGAGCTGCATCTGTCACATTTAATCACACCGTAAATAACACCAGTTTTTCTTTGTCGTTTAAAGGTAATTTTGAACAAGTCACATTGGACCAGTTCTGGTTTTGTCTGGACTCTGTCGGAGCAAAGACTAATGGGTAAAACTGTCCACTTGGGCAGAGCCTTTAAACTGTGCCTCATGTAATCGCAGACACTACGTTTGAGACTCTCTTGTACAGATTTTTAACTGTGACATTGAACGCACCACAGCACACGGTTTATTCCAGTACTTTGTCTTTTTGCTCTATATAATATTTTCATGTGTTTTTTGCTATTTAAATGACCAATAAGCTATCACTGAGCACTACACACTCTGTCTGCCTAAAACACTACACACCTCTTCATATCTGTCTAAAAACATTACACACCTTTCCATATTTAAAAACACTACACACCTCTTATTATCTAAATACACTGCACACCTCTCCATATCTGTCTAATAACACTACACACCTCTTCATATCTAAACATTACACACCTCTTCATATCTAAAAACACTACACACCTTTTCATATCTAAAAACACTACACACCTCTCCATATCTAAAAACACCAGACACCTCTTTATATCTTAAAACCCTTGCACGTTTTGGAAGCAGCGACGAAAGCAAGAATCGTTGGCAACAAGATAAAAACGGGGAATTGGAAATACACAAAGAGTTTTTCTTCTTATTTGACGTGGGATTTTTAATGAATCTAGAAAACATCTCGTGAAGAGGCTGAAGTTTAACACATGTGGGATTGTGATTTTTCAAATTAACATTTCAATAGGATTTGAAGAGTTTCATGATATCATAGCCTCAGATGTTGTGCAGGGGGCAGTATAAGTCTTTATAACTTTGTAGAACTCTATAGAATTCTATCTCCAAACTTCTGCTCTTTAAACGTTGAACCGTCTCATCATTAGTTTGGGATCAGCTCCGCAAACTCGTCATATTTATGTTCTGTCTTAAAGTCTGACACACTCACGTCTTTAAGATGAAAAATGCCTCCACTTTATGAAGAGACAAAAAAAATCATTTCAGTTTATTTAAACTGGCAGAGAAGACCAGGACCGAACCAGGTCTAAACCAGGTCTAAACCAGGTCTAAACCAGGTCTAAACCAGGTCTAAACCAGGTCTAAACCAGGTCTAAACCAGGATTAATCCAGGACCTTGGTGAGGACGCTGTAAGCGCTGCCTTGTAACACACAAATGTTCTATCTCTTATTTCACTTTGAACATGTTTCTTCTGCTCATATTGTACAGTTTCTTTAAGGACCAAATCATCTTTCTACTTAAAGAGGAGATGTTCTGCAGACTCCATGTTCTACCTCTGTTCCTCATCAAAAACATGAAGAGGTTTCAGATGTCATCCATGTTTGCATAATCTACAGATCTCTCCTGGGCCCTATTTGAACCCTCATTATGGTTAGCAGTATAAGTCTGTACGAGGCTCCGCCCACAAGCCTAGATCATCCAGACTCCAACATGACAAATCTTCATAAATACACAAAAGCATGATATAAAACTGTACAGAGCAACTTTACAACCCTGATGTGATGGGCAGTAGTTTCATTAGTGGGATGCAGCTGATTGTGTTGTGATAGTGCTTTGAAGGGGGAATGATGTAACACAGAGAGCAAAGGGAGGGGTCAAAAACTAAAGTGAAACTTATAAAACATGTTAATACGTTGTTTTGGGTGAATATAGCATTTTCAAAACAATAAAAGGAAACCTCTGTGTTAAGTAAAAGACCTTGTAGAAATGTAATCCCCACTTTAAACATTGATTCATTTATTAAACTTCCAACATTCTCTCAAATTATTTACAAAGTTATTTACAGAACCATGGTGCTACAAACAAAAATTAATAATAATGAACAAAAAACTTTAAAATGATGAATCTGCCTCAGGAGCCTGTGTTTCTTAATGCAATAAAACTCACAACAAAACAATTAAAACATAAAAAACACAATCACAACCTCAACAATAAAAACACAATAAAACTCAATTATAAAAATCACAACAAAACTCAAATAACAACAAAACTCACAATAAAAATAAAACTCATGTTTTAGTCACAAACATGAATTTTCAAACTGTAAAAGACGTCACTTTAAGCAATACACATTTACATTCTACACAACGTTTAAATATTTTTTGTACATTTTGTCTGCAGTACTATGAAGTGACCACTAGTGGGCATGGTGTTCTGGGCTAGATCTACACTGCAAAGAATCATTTCTACATTTTTGTTAAAATGTATTTATCTTGATATGTGTAGTTTAAAATGTTAAAGCTGCACTATGTAACTTTTCTGGTAGAGGATCCACCACCTGCTCGTCTCCATGGAGACGTTATTGCTTTGCCTGTGGTTTTACAGTGTGGTAGTAAACGTATCTGTGTCCATGGAGACGAGCTGATGACTTTACCAGACCAAGTAACTGGTCACATCTGTGGAGAGACGACCTCGCTCACAGTAAGAATGCAGGTTTTTTAAGGTACTTAAAAAAAATATAAAAAAATAACACCTATTATTGAACAGATGTAAGGCAGATCAGTTTAATGCCATACTGTGGAACATTCTAGGTCCATCAATAACATCTTGATGGGAAAAGCAGGTTCTGGGACAAAGTTTTGAACATTTTGATCAGTTGTAAATTTGTGTAAAACTTATTTTCTTGGATTGTCATGAAAATGTACAAATATTTTGAAATGTCTGTGGACAGATTTGTATGATTTTTATTATGATGGTTATTATTATGATTATTTGTAATTCCACTTTATCTTGTTGCCAAGGTTTCACCTGTTAATTGTTTGCTGAGGCGGAGCTTGTATTTATATTGTAATGTTTTTCTGGCGTGTTGTTCGTTTCTGGAGACGAGACGCTGCTGTTGGACTGAGTCTGAGTCACACTTTAGTTAAATTATTGATTGTACAGCGACAGGAAGAAGGGGCGAAGGAGTATTTCACAATAAAAGTACTGAATGTAAAGAACAGTAGGCCTTTGTGTTTTTTAGCCTGATTTGCTTTGAACAAGACATGTCGTTCAAACATACCAGACTTATGCATGTCCTTGTGTCCTTATCCAAGGACACGTGAACATGAAGGTGCGTGAACGCAAGGGCACAAGAAGGTGAGAGTTCAAGAACGTGAGAACAAGAGTGCACAAGAACGCAAGACCACAAGGACACGAGAGCACAGGCACTTGAGAGCACAAGAAAATGAGAAGACGAAGACACGAGATCATGAGAATGTGAAAACACGAGAGTGCGAGGACACAAGAGTGTGAGAACATTAAGACACAAGAACACAATGACACAAGAACACGAAAACACTAGTTTTTGTGTCTAGTGCGAAAGCATGAGAACGTAAAAGCATGAGAACTTGATAGAATAAGAATGCGAGAACATAAGATAGAAATAAAGAATGATAAATCTGGTTCCAACCCTGGAACTGACCCTCTTTATACTCTGTATATGTAATGTACACACGTGAACAAAATTGTTGGTACCCTTCGATTAATGAAAGAAAAACTCACAATGGTCACAGAAAAAACTTGAATCTGACAAAAGTAATAAATAAAATTCTATGAAATTTAACCAATGAAACTCAGACATTGCTTTTCAATCATGCTTCAACAGAATTATTAAAAAGAAAATAAACGCATGAAACAGGCCTGGAGAAAGATGATGGTACCCCTAAAAAAGACTGAAAATAATACGACCAAAGGGACATGTTAATCCAAGGTGTGTCCACTAATTAGCATCGCAGGTGTCTGCAATCTTGTAATGAGTCAGTGGACCTATATACAGGGCTACAGGTCGTAGACAGTTTGGTGACATGGTGTGTACCACACTCAACATGGACCAGAGGAAGCAAAGCAAAGGAAAGAGTTGTCTCAGGAGATTAGAAAGAAAATTATAGACAAGCATGTTAAAGGTAAAGGCTGTAAGACCATCTCCAAGCAGCTTCACGCTCCTGTGATCATAGCTGCACATATTCAGAAATTTAAGATCCATGGGATTGTAGCCAACCTCCCTGGATGTGGCCACAGGAGAAACATTGATGATAAATCAAAGAGACGGATAATATGAATGGTAACAAAAGAGCCCAGAAAAACTTCTAAAGAGATTAAAGCTGAACTTCAAGCTCAAGGAACATCAGTGTCAGATTGCACCATCTATCATTGTTTGAGCCAAAGTGGATTTAATGGGAGACGACCGAGGAGGACACCATTGTCGAAAACAAATTATAAAAAAGCCAGATTGGAATTTGCCAAACTGCATGTTGACAAGCCACAAAGCTTCTGGGAGAATGTCCTATGGACAGATGAGACAAAAATGGAACTTTTTGCCAAAGCACATCAGCATTTCATTGAATTTTTATTCATTATTACTTTTGTCAGATTCAAGTTATTTCTGTGACCATTGTGAGATTTTCTTTCATTAACTGTAAGGTACCACTAATATTGTCCGTGTGTATATAATCTTTATATACTCTTTATGCATTCTATGTTCATAAATGAGCCCCTGATGCATCAATAGAAAGTCAAAGTAACTATGTTTTGTGTTATAATTTTAGTCTAAATTAACAGAATGGGAACTCGAGGACACTACAGCCTGAGAACGCAAAGACACAAGAATGTGAGGACACGAGCGCAAGAACAGGAAAACGTGAGGATACAAGAGCACGACAACACAAGGATACAAGAAAGCAAGGGTACAAAAGCATGAAAACGTGAGGACACGGGAACATGACAGCGTGAGGACAGGAGAGCGTGAGGACAAGAGCCAGCTGAACCAGGACCAGGACAGATTCAGGGACTTGGAAAATGTGGAGACTCCTGAAAATTGTTTTACTCTGTATATGTAATGTATATATCCTGTGTATACTCTGTATATGTTCACGTGTGCGTGAGCTGTTTTTTCTTAACTGTGCAGTTAATCACATCCTTGTTTTCCTTAAACTAACTGTACTCTATACAACTGTACAGAATACAGTTACTCTTTTAGAGTATTCAGAAAATGTCCTGAGTACATGTCCTCTCAGTACAGTGGGTCTCCTGTGCGGTTGTAGGGGCAGGAGCCTGTTTTCTCAGCTCCTTTAAGCTCTTCAGTGACACAGTTTTAAGACAAAGTTCAAAAGTACACAAAACAAATAAACATTAATCTTTATTAAGTGTCTGTAAACATCTGCATAAAACACTGAGCTCTGGTTCAACACAAACAGCAGGTTGGAGGTACATGTCGTCTATACACACAGTCACCATGGCAACGTCACAACCATTTTGAAGTAACATGACGGAGGATTGTGAGATTGTGACTGCCCAATGACCCCATGACCCCATGACCCTGATTGTCACAAAAGAAGGAAAACTGGCCACACATGACAAACATGCGACTTAAAAGGATTAACTGTTCATATTATAATGATTCATTTGAATGAAACGCTGGGCCAGGGGAGGGGCCTGGTGAGGGGACGGACGGGTAAAAAACAAATCTCATAAATTTACAGATGGTAGCTTTAAATCAAACTGTTCAGATCTTTAACCATTTTCTAGTTGTTTCTTCTCATTGAGCCTCTGAAGCCTCTGTATTTGGAGGGAGTCATGTTTGAGTTGTTGAGTTGAGCTCAGTCACACAGGAGGAGGTCGGAGTAGAGCCGCTGCCCCTCCATGGGGAGCCGAGCAGCTAAGGCATGGGCATCTGTTCAGGATGCCTCCTGGACGCCTCCCTAGGGAGGTATTCCCACCAGGAGGAGGCCCCGCGGAAGACCCAGGACATGCTGGAAGGACTGTCTCTCAACTAGGAATGCCGTGGCGTCCCGCCGGAGGAGCTGGAGGATGTGTCTGGAGTGAAATAGACGAAAAAGGGAAGTGAAGTTTAGCTTCAGCTCATGGATTTGTCCTTGCAGCCTCCAGGAGCTAGGAGTTCTCTTGTTGAGACCACCTCACTACAGCGGCTCTGCTCTTCTCTCTGGAATGAAATATATAAATTGAAAAATAAAATATTTATTGATCAAAATGTTTATAAAAAAAACTCACCAGTGTTTATAAAAGCACAGTAGACACAGAATTAAACATTAATACATTTAGACCAGTGTTTAGTGTTTGATGCAATCCTCTGGCGCAAAATAACTTCATGTTTTTGTGGCGAGTTGAGTCGTTATCACGCAGGCCTACGTTATCACGCTCATCTTGAGATGACGCAGGCCTACGTGCATCCCAAACACATCAGTCTGATGTATGTGTATAAATGCACGAGGGAAACAGACACAGTCCGGTCTGAAAACACGTGACTCCGCCTCCGTTAAGCGCGTCTTATTTCACATAATCGTTGATGGTTTTTATATATGTGTGTGTGTGTGTGTGGGGGGGGGGTTGGGGTGTGTGTGTGTGTGTGTGTGTGTGTGTGTGTGTGTGTGGTTTGCGTGTAACGGCACTGACCGCGGTCTATGAGGCCCCGGGCACGAGCACATCCGAGCCTCCGGGACACGGGTCTTCATCTTTCTCTTCCTCTTCCTCACAGCATGTAGATGATGTAGGAGAGGAAGACCAGGCCCATGATGGCGAAAAACATCAGCATCAGAATGTCCACCATGATGAAATAGAGAAACACAGCGAGGGAAACAGAGAAACAGAGATGGAAACAGAGAGAACGAAACAAAGAGAAGTAAACAGAGTCACAGAGGGAGCGGCACAAAAGGAGCCGGAGCCGGAGGAAGAGCCGGAGACAGAGACAGAGCCGGGGCAGAGGACTGGAGGAGAGTAGGGAGCTTACGTCAGGGCGCACGCCCCGCCCACTCTATCCTCTGTCTTCAGAGAAACGAGAGAATAAAAGGTTATCGAATCTGAACGAAAATATGACGATTATGTGAAAAATAATAGGCGAAGAAGGACAGATTTCATATTGTGATGTAAATGTAACTGCACGAGGCCTAATGCAATGTAACTGCAACGGCCCAAATGTAATGGCACTGAATATATTTACTCTTACATCAAGCTGAATCTCTCCTGAATCATGTAGTATTGATACGCTGGGGGTGTTCTACATGTGTCTCTATGGCAGAATGTTCAACAGTTTCCATGTTGACACAGTGGCACATTAGCAAACACTGTCAGTTTAAAGATCGTCTAAATCCACTCTGTATTTTTCCCTTTCAAATGACACTTTCAGAATCAATCCGAGTTTGATTTTACACAAAAAGGTGAGAGTGACTCATTGAAAAACTGTTGCTAATGCTAATGCTAGCTAGCTTGTGACTGTAATGTTTTTTGAGAGGGCCTTGTTTAACGGCACAGATCACCTATTGTAGTTCAGATAAATACATTTTTTCTGGTAAGAGTGTGGTAAAGCTCAGATTAAAGTCTGACTTCAGCAACAGAGCTTCAGATAGAGCAGTGCCTACAGTTAGCATCACACCACCAAGGAACGTTGATAACATCATCTGCAGACTCAGATGTGCAGTGAGCACTCGGCTCTAATCACAAATAGAAATGATCAGGTTGAACATTTGTCAAATTTCCTCTTTGACATTTTGTATTAAATTATGAATTGTGCAATCAACAGTGCCCTCTTCTGGCAGTACGACGTGATCACGTTCACTCTCCATGAATGACACAGACACCGTGTGAGAAAAATGAGGTTTTATTGAATCTGCAGAATCATGGGTTTGAAACACGGTGACAGTGAGACCAGGACCGTGATGTAAATGTTTATGTCATCAGATTATGTCATCATCAGATTATGTCATTAAAAAAACACAAATATATGAAAGTAATGAAAATGGAACGCACAAAAACGGGGTTACATCTCTACAAAGTCGAGCATTTTAAACCAGGAAGGATGTCGTTTCAGAAGGAGTTACAGTTACAGATGTCAAGAGAGGGAAAAGTTACAGTGATGTCAGAGGGGGACGAGTTTACAGTGATGTCAGAGGGGAGGGTGAAACATGACGGGGTTTAATGAGATGCTTTTGAGTCTCAGAACACAGCGATATCTGGAGAAAGTGTTAATATCTCGACTATTTTTGAAGTCTAAACGTTCTCCTGCCTCGACGGAGCTACGTTTTTCAAAATCAACAGAACCACAGAACCTCGGCTTCAGTTTCACTTCATCCAGACAAACGACAAACCTTTTGAATTAGGAATGAGCAAATACTTTAAGAGATCCCCAAACGATTGTTCTTTAGTTTGGTCTATTTCACCAACACAATTCAAAATCCATTTTCCACATGATGACATCATAAAGTGTCATGTTTTTATGCACCTTTAAAAGCAAATGAAAAAAAAAAAAAAAAATCACCCTAACTTTCACGTATACTCTCAAAAATATCAGAACCACTATTTTACGTATGCAGCCACTTCTCCGAGCACACCACAGTAAAACGATTCCCAACTCTTCAAAACGATACATGTAAAACGATTCCCAACTCCTCAAAACGATACATGTAAGAGCAGAGTCCCCGGCTTCATGTAGAGCCACTTTTTTATTAAAAAAGTTGAACATTTGAGCCCAAACCCCAAAGACACGTGTGCGTCGTGTGATCACTTTTACACCACTACACAAAGTATTTAAAAGTGAAGTATTTTTACTCACAGAACTGCAGTAAAACGGCTAAAACAGCTCCTCTGTGAATTACCAGCAAAATAAATGATTTCACCAACACCTTTACATTTCAGTGTTATTATGGTTATTTGCAATTAATAAAGGTAAAGCTGCACTATGCAATTTTTCGGGTGGGAGGGAGTCAGATCTGTGGAAAGATGACCTCACTCAAAGTAAAGGTGGATGTTTTTACATGTATTTTTGAGTAGTAAAAGACACCATGTTTTTATACGGGCTGCTGTGAGTGTGACCGGCCGGAGTCGAAGGAGCAGGAAGTGCGCCCATGATCACTTCCTGTTTGGAATGCGGCGACTAGCAGGTTAGACTTTATATAAATGGACATAGCGATGATGTAACTGAATAAATGATTTGTAACTTGCAACATTCAGCCAAAACAATAACATCTCCATAGAGACGAGCAGGTGGCAGATCCTCCATCACAAAAGTCACATAGTGCAGCTTTAATATTTATAAGACTTTATTATTCTTATTATTTGCAGCTAGCTTAGCTTCAAACGCCACTAGCTCCATCTGTCGTTGATTTAATACTAAGGGGAGAGCTTTAAAATGTCTGATTCTGGCCATTAATTTTAAAAACACGACTAGTAAAAATCAAAGTCACAGCAAAGATGTGAACCCACAACTCTAGAAATCAAAGGAATGTGAAGACTACAGTATGGCGTTGTGCTTGGCCCCGCCCTCTACACGCGATGTGTGCTTGGCCCTGCCCTTTACACACAGCATGCCCTGTCTGTGGTCTCTACATGTGTCCAGTCTGTGGTCATCTGAAAGGTCCAGTCTGGTCCAGTCTGTGGTCATCTGAAAGGTCCACTGGGTCACTCTAACGACAACCTGCTTCAGTTTAAATCTCTTGTTGATGATGATTTATCTGAGGAAAGGTAAAGTGACCGAGCGTCCTTTTAAAATGCCCCATGAGCGCCTCTAGAGGTCATTTTGTGGAACAGTTTAAGTCGCATCTTTCTCCAATCAATAAATTCATAGATCTGTTCGACAGCGTGCGTCTAAAGACGACGGTGGTGTATCGGCACTAACTTAAGGTGGCATTTCCAGTGAGGCTGTTTAAAGGTGGACTGTCCCTTAAACGTGTCCCTGATGCCTCGAGCGTCGGCTCGTACTCTACATGTTCCAGTTTTATTACCCAGAATGCAGTGCTGAAGTCCTATTTGTCCACATATAAATATATTAAAAACTCTTGGATTATATCGAAGTGGCTTTTTATCGAGAAAATGCTCAAAGGAAAGTACAACTCAAACTAAAGTTCAGACACAGTTTTTTTTCACTGCTGACAGACACGTCCCTTTAAGAACTGTGCAAATGATTTTAGCGAGCACGCAAGAATGCTTTAAAGGAGCACTATGGAACTTTCTGTAGCGGAGGGCCTGGAATGTTCCACAGTATGACATTAAACTAATTTCCAAAAAGGCAAGCAGATGACAGCACCAGGCCAAGTTACAGGTCAGATCTGTGGAGAGGCAACCCCAGTAGTTTTGAGCAGTAAAAGCAGCTGTAACTGAAGAAAATGCAAAGTGGATACAGTTAATGCCACACTGAGGAACATTTCAAGCACAGCAACAGCATTTCCATAGAGACGAACCCAATAAAAAGTTCCATAGTGCTGTTTTAAAATGTTAGCACAGCATGTTTCTAATCGGTGAAATTTACTATGAAGATTTAAACGACTTTGCCTCTGTGTTCAAACCTCACATGTTCAGTGACATCATGAGTTTGAGCTTGTCCCTAAGCACCAGGCTCCAAACCGGCTCAGAGCGTCTGCACAGAGCGCCCCCTATGGTAAGATCAAGAATTACACATTTTCTATGATATGATCTGCCCCAGTTTAGTTTGTGCAAGGGGGAGTGATCGCTTTACATTTAAACATGCACTATGCAGCTTTTTGTTTGGGGGTTCATCACTTGCTCGTTTCTATGGATACGTCATTGCTTTGCCTGGAATGTTCCACAGTATGATATTAAACAGCTCTACTTTACATGGATTAAAGTGAGATCTGCACACACCTGGAACTCGGCCTGTTGGTCTCCACAAAGGTGAAAGGTTTAATGCCACACTGTGAAACACTGTCTCCATAGAGACAAGCATCTGACAGATCCTCCACCATAAAAGTTACACACTGCACCTTTAAAGAGAGAATTAAAATATATATGAGATGTTTATGGTCCATACAAGATGCAGACCGCAGCCCCCACCCACAGAAGACACAAAGAGAGAGTTATGAGGGACTGGGTGAGCAGGGCTAAGGAGGAGGAGGAGGAGGAAGAGGACTAGGAAAAGGAGGAGAAGAGGGCATTAACAAAATAGTATAAAAAAAAAAAAAAAAATCAATCAAATGCGGCTTTAAGATGGAGATGGCACTGGGCGTTTCCTCCTGTCGACTCTGGCGTCTCTGTGGCGTCTGCGTCTCATATCTGCTCCACGTAGTTGGAGGGGAGCATGCCCACTTGGCCCGTGCGCTCCACACAGCCGTGCATCCAGCCCTCGTCGATCTGCTGAGCGCCAACGATCACGTCCCCATCCATGAAAGACACCTCATCGTCATCGGCCGCAGCGTAGTCGTAAAGCGCCCGGTATCGTTTCTGCAACAAAGAAATTAGTTAAAGAGAGGGTGTGGTGTTTACCTCTACAGGGTATTAAAGAGGGAGTATTTACCTCTACGGGGTATTAAAGAGGGAGTATTTACCTCTATGGGGTATTAAAGAGGGAGTATTTACCTCTACGGGGTATTAAAGAGGAGATATTTACCTCTATGGGGTATTAAAGAGGGAGTATTTACCTCTACGGGGTATTAAAGAGGAGATATTTACCTCTATGGGGTATTAAAGAGGGAGTATTTACCTCTACGGGGTATTAAAGAGGAGATATTTACCTCTATGGGGCATTAAAGAGGGGGTATTTATTTCTACAGGGTATTAAAGAGGGGGTATTTACTTCTATGGGGTATTTGAGATGTGTTTAAGACGTGTCTCAAAATGAGTCTCAAAGATGTTTTAAACACGTTAAAGTCAAAGTCAGTTTTCTCTGCCAATCTTAGTTCGAGCTCATTACGTCACAACAGGACGTCTCTTAAACATGTTTTAAACATGTCTCACACACGTCTTAAACATGTTTTAAACATGTCTCACACACGTCTTAAACATGTTTTAAACATGTCTCACACACGTCTTAAACATGTTTAAGTCAGTTTTCTCTAATAATCTTAGTCCGAGCTAATTACACCTCAGTCGCACGTCTCAGTCTGGTCCTTTGGTATTTCAGTGAATGAGAGCACGGCGAGGCCTTACCCCAACAGCGGGCTCGGGGACATGCGCGGGTTCGGGCTCGGGGGCGCGCTCCTGGCGGGGCTCGTTGCGTGGCTCGTTGCGTGGCTCGTAGCGCGGGTCAGAACGTGTCTCGTGGCGGTAGTTGGCCGAGTCATCTAAAAACACCAAGAAAAAAAATCACATTTTAAACTAAAATAAATAAAACAATAATTTGACATCTATAAAAGTGTTTTATTAAACACACATTATACAGAAAAGAATATAAAACTGATCTCATTCTGTGTGTCAAGACAAAACAAAACTTTCTTTTTCAAATTAAAACATATATGAAAAATTTAAACTGTGTACCTGTGGGGCCCATGTATTTGCCCTTTTCTCCCTCGCGGTATCGAACCTGAAACAAACATTTCAAACTTTACACATTTGTTACTGTTTTTTATATAAAGTGAAGTTCCTTTTTTGCCCAGCAGAGGTCTCCCTGTGCTTTTCTGAGGCATTGTGGGAAAAGGTGGGGCTGCATTCAAAGCCTGAAGGCAGCTCTTAAGGAAGTGACATATCAGTGACAGGAAGTACCGGTCACCATAACAACCCCCGGTGCCACATCACTGCAAACAGGTGAAGCGGAAAAGGGGGAAGCTAAATGAAGCTGAATGAGGCTGAATGCCTTTGTGTTTCCGAGAGGCGCTCACGAAGGAAGAGGTTTAACCACTTCATACACAACCGTCACACACGAGTGAGCACGACACAAACTCACAGATGATCTCATTTATATGACAATACGTTATTTTAAATATAAACATATACATCCCATTTCAATGACAAAGTGATTTTAAATATAAACATTTATATGACGATACATTATTTTAAATCAAACAAACTCAAGGATGATCTCATTTTAAGAAATCTGAAGAGAAACAGGCCACGTGTTTTTAGCCTTGGAGTGAATCAGGGAGAGGACAGGGACCTGAGGCTGCTGGAAGACAGAGACCTGGGGACAGAGACCTGAGGACAGAGACCTGAGGAAAGAGACCTGAGGAAAGAGACCTGAGGACAGAGACCTGAGGACAGAGACCTGAGGACAGAGACCTGAGGACAGAGACCTGAGGACAGAGACCTGAGGACAGAGACCTGAGGACAGAGACCTGAGGACAGAGACCTGAGGCTGTTGTTTCCTCATGAAAGTTTCTATGAGGCCAAATTCAAAGTCTTTTGCCTGTGTCTCTCACATTTAAGTAAAGTTTAATAAAAGAACAGACTCGATACCAATCCCAGTACCGCAATGATAAAAAACACTGTTTAGACGAAAGAATTATTTTCAACATTAAATGGTAGAATGGTCTTTTATATGTGGACTAAACCGGGTTGAAATGAGGTGTAAACCAGGAATAAACCAGGCCTAAACCATGGTCTTATACAAACTATGTGTCTTATATCTGTGTGATACCTCAGTGGTCCAGTATGTTCCATCGTGGTCTGTTTTGTTCTAAGATTCTTTTTCACTAAACTGGGTTAAAAAAAGCGGATGATGAAACAAGAAACTGTTTCATTTGTGTCAAACACAAAATCCACTGACCCTCAGTGAGAAATCCACACAGACTTTACTGTGGACTCAGTTAGCACTGTTAGCGAGGAGAGCGTTAAGAGGCTAACAAGTCAGTGGCTGGAGCAGTGGGTGGAGTGAGGGGAGGGTTCGGGTCATGAGCGGAGCAGACAGGGTCAAAGTGACCACGCCCATCTCAGATTCAGGTGTAGAAACATAAAGACGACAACAACAACGAGCTCACGCTAAACACCTGTGAAGTGCTGAAATATTCATGAAGTAAAAGGACAAATAGTGTCAGGTAAGGTAAACCACTTTAAAGAATACTCTAGGGCTTTTCTGATGAGGCGTCTGCTCGTCTCCATGGAGAGGTTATTGCTTTGTTGGGAATGTTCCTCAGTATGGTATTAGGCCAATTTATCGCCATGGAGACAAGCAGGTGACGACAGAAAAAACATAGAAATCATAGACTGTATATATATCCCTGGACATAGCTAACCTGCTAGCTGCCGCGCTCCAAACAAGAATTTTGGTCTGAAATGTTCATATTAACCTGCTCTACATGATGTCTGCTGTCTTTATTTCACTATTGTGTCTGTAAATCAAGATATCAACATTAATAACAGACAAATCAGGCATCTTGTATCAAGATACATGAGATTTCCCTTTGAAGCGAACATTTTCAAAATCTTGTGTAGAGGATACAACCCTGACATAATGTGCCTGTACTTCAGCCACAGTCTGTACAAAGACGTGACTCAGTGAGTGTGACATCGATGAAGCTCATCGAGTTTAGAGCAGTTATAGGGGCCAATGTGGAGCCAAGTATTGACCACGAGTAACGTAGCAACCAAAGAGCCAATCTGGAGCGAGAGACTAGAACGGAGAGTGAATTGGAGTCAATGGAGCCAGAAGTGCGCCCATGATCACTTCCTGTTTGGAACGTGGTGGCTAGCAAGTTAGCTACATCCATTTGTATAAACAGTCTGTGGTTTCAACAATGTTTGATATTTACAGAGAATACTATACTGGGTTAATGCTGCTAAAGAACGGCAGAACAACAATCACATGTTAGTATCACCATCAACAACTAGCATGCAAGTATATAAAGTATATATAAAGCATAAAGTATATAAAATATATATAAAGTATATATAAAGGAGTGCCTTACATCGCTGATTTGTAGCTGTGTTTTCTTCAGTCTATCCAGCTCCGGTGACTCAGTGACTGAAGTAAAATTTCCTTTGTTCTTCACAAAGTCCTGTTTGTACAGAACCTGCAACACAAACACAGAAGAAAACACAAGAAATTAAACGTCTGACTGTGGGACTTTAAAAACATATTTTGTTTCGCAGCATTTTTTTTTTTTCAGGTGAATTATTCCATTAAAAAACTCTTGAAGGTGAGATTTAAATGTTTTTGTATAAACTAAAGGGACACCCCTAGTCACAGAAGATGCTCATGACCAGTGTGTTAATAATATTATTATTATTATTATTATTAATATTATTATTATTATTACTACTGTCTTCACCTCCTGTCATCAGCCATGAAGTGGAGTTTGAGTTTTGAGTTTTATATTGAGTCAGACAAACGGCTTTTGCTGCATAAGGCTCCAGGTTAAATTGCTGCACATCAGCGCTGAGGTGGTGCATTCAAGTCTTGATACTGATCTAGGGCTGGGCGGACATTTCCTCCCTGTCCAAAAATCACCACACACACGCACACGCACAAGCACTTACACACGCACTGCATTGTCAAACCTCTCAGATAACCATATATGGAGCTGCTAGTTGCCAAAATGCCTCATCAAACAGGAAGTGAGCGTCACCTCAGTAGCAGGCTAAATGCATAGCTTTGTTTGCCAACATAAGCTCCTGCCTAAAAAGAACCTGTGTGTGTGTGTGCGCGCGCGTGTGTGAAGTTTACATCAGCTCCCATTGGGCACCGCAGTTTTCTAATGCGGAAGTCAGCGAACTTGTTTCTTTTATGAAGTGGTTTCAGATGAATGTTGTGATTTAAAATGTGTAAATTATAACATAATGATCCACAGGGGTCAGAGGATATAACTATCGAGACATAATTGCTGCCTTGATGAGCTTCATTTGGAGCTGAACGCTGTGGAGGCGTCACACTCACTTAAAACCATAGTCTGTTTAAAGAAGTGGACTAAGTCAATTTCAACATTTTACTCCACACAAACAGAAGTGCCGTCCTCCTCTCTTCCTTGTGCCGCTGTGACGTGTCTGTGAGTCACTCCCTGCAGCTAATGTGCTTAAGACCGCTCAAGGCCTTTTCTGTGTCAAAAGATCAACAGTGTTTATCAGCAACCAAGCTAACTATAACGTGATACAGACACAAGCTAACTATAACGTGATACAGACACAAGCTAAGTATAACGTGATACAGACACAAGCTAACTAAAACGTGATACAGACACAAGCTAACTATAACGTGATACAGACACAAGCTAACTATAACGTGATACAGACACAAGCTAACTATATCCTGATACAGACACAAGCTAACTATGACATGATATAAACACAAGCTAACTAAAACGTGATACAGACACAAGCTAACTATAACGTGATACAGACACAAGCTAACTATATCCTGATACAGACACAAGCTAACTATGACATGATATAAACACAAGCTAACTCCATCTATCCATTTTCTTCCACTTATCCGGGGCCGGGTTGCGGGGGCAGCAGTCTAAGCAGGGACTCCCAGACTTCCTCTCCCCCACACATGTCCTTCAGCTCCTCCGGTGGGACCCCATCGTTCCCAGGCCAGCCGAGAGACATAGTCCCTCCAGCGTGTCCTGGATCTTCTCCGGGGCCTCCTCCCGGTGGGACATGCCCAGAACACCTCCGTAGGGAGGCGCCCAGGAGGCATCCTGAGCAGATGCTCGAGCCACCTCAGCTGGCTCCTCTTAAAGTGTGGGAGCAGCGGCTCTACTCCGGGCTCCTCCTGTGTGACTGAGCTCCTCACCCTATCTCTAAGGGAGCGCCCAGCCACCCTGCAGAGGAAACCCATTTCGGCCTCTAGTATCCGCGATCTTGTCCTTTCGGTCATTACCCAGAGCTCTAGACCACAGGTGAGGGTAGGAACGTAGACTGACTGGTAAATCGAGCGAACTATGACCTGATATATACACAAGCTAACTATGACATGATATACAGTGTTCCCTCGCTATATCGCGTAAAAAAAAAAAACAAAAAACAAAAAAACATGCAAAACTGCACAGTGTATGACCGCACATTGTGTTGTGCGTCCTGATTGGCTAAGGGACGTGCCGTGTCTCCTGGACAGTATAGAATGCGTTCAGCCAAATTTACATAAATGTTTGAATCTAGCAGTGTGACTCTGAAACGCCAGGGCGTGAAGAACACGTTGGACGCCTTTACATTTGAGGGCTGATGCTTCCGACGCGTCTCTTGTACGCTCTGGATGCACATCATCTTAACGCGCGTCCTCAGCATCCGTTGCAGTCTCTGCAAGTGCCTTTGGATGTTTTGTTTTTGCCTGTGTCTTTGTGAACACTGCAGACCAGCTTGAAGAGTGACTTTAGTGTATTACATAAAAACCATCAGTGGAGGTGATCTGCTCTGTCTGTATCCAGCTGGGATTAGCCTTTATGCTAGCCAGTGCGCCCGGCATAATTAAGATGCCACTAGTTTGTGGCTGATGTCTTTCTACTTGTTCTGGATAATGAGTGTACTCTCTGATTGGGTGATGCTGTGCATCAAATGGCAAAAAGTTCAGCTTCAACTTTTGGACACGTGAACAGAGCGAACACTCAAGACCTGCCGCGTCAATGCCAGATTAGCACTGTTCTGACGCTTGAAAACGCGCTGCAGAAAGTGGACAAGACACATGTCCACTAGAGACTTTGCATGTAAACTTGCCAAAAGGAAGGAGGAAAATAGCATAAGGTCGACAACAGCAATAGGTTTTAGCAAGGATGCAAAAAAGGTTGTAACCATCATGTGGATAGAGTCTGCTTGAGCTTTGAGGATCAGTGACTGCAGGCATAAAAACACTACAGGACATTACAGCGGAGCGGCGCCAGGACAAAGAGGCGCAGTCAGAGGAATTGCGAAATATGTGTGAGTCACTATTAATAATTTCTTATGTGGCCAACCTTGTAGGTTGATCATTGAAATAAAATTTGTTACAGTATTTCTTAAAGCTGTCATTTTTATTTATAGTATAGTATTTGGTTTCGCTCTATAATATTGTGCTTTTTAAATTTTTTTATCTACAAACGTTTGAACTTTGAGAGTGTTTAAACAAGAGAGAAATGTGAGAAAATGTTAATGAATATCTGAAAAAAGTGTATGAAGTGTGTAGTGAGGGGTTTTACAGCTTTAAAATATATATAATAATTGTTAAAAAAATAAATATAAATTCTACTTCGCAGATTTCGTTTAGGAACATACCCACGCATTAAACGAGGGAACACTGTACACACAAGCTAACTATGACATGATATACGCACAAGCTAACAATGACATGATATACGCACAAGCTAACTATGACATGATATACGCACAAGCTAACTATGACATGATATACGCACAAGCTAACAATGACATGATATACGCACAAGCTAACAATGACATGATATACGCACAAGCTAACAATGACATGATATACGCACAAGCTAACAATGACATGATATACGCACAAGCTAACTATGACCTGATATACGCACAAGCTAACAATGACATGATATACGCACAAGCTAACTATGACATGATATACGCACAAGCTAACAATGACATGATATACGCACAAGCTAACTATGACCTGATATACGCACAAGCTAACTATGACCTGATATACGCACAAGCTAACTATGACCTGATATACGCACAAGCTAACAATGACATGATATACGCACAAGCTAACTATGACCTGATATACGCACAAGCTAACTATGACCTGATATACGCACAAGCTAACTATGACCTGATATACGCACAAGCTAACAATGACATGATATACGCACAAGCTAACAATGACCTGATATACGCACAAGCTAACTATGACCTGATATACGCACAAGCTAACTATGACCTGATATACGCACAAGCTAACTATGACCTGATATACGCACAAGCTAACTATGACCTGATATACGCACAAGCTAACTATGACCTGATATACGCACAAGCTAACTATGACCTGATATACGCACAAGCTAACTATGACCTGATATAAACACAAGCTAACTATGACCTGATATAAACACAAGCTAACTATGACCTGATATACGCAAAAGCTAACTATGACATGATATACGCACAAGCTAACTATGACATGATATACGCACAAGCTAAGTATGACCTGATATAAACACAAGCTAAGTATGACCTGATATAAACACAAGCTAAGTATGACCTGATATAAACACAAGCTAAGTATGACCTGATATAAGCACAAGCTAACTATGGCCTGATATAAACACAAGCTAACTATGACCTGATATAAACAGAAGCTAACTATGACCTGATATACGCAGAAGCTAACTATGACCTGATATACGCAGAAGCTAACTATGACCTGATATACGCACAAGCTAACTATGACCTGATATACGCACAAGCTAACTATGACCTGATATACGCACAAGCTAACTATGACCTGATATAAACAGAAGCTAACTATGACCTGATATACGCACAAGCTAACTATGACCTGATATACACACAAGCTAACTATGACCTGATATAAACACAAGCTAACTATGACCTGATATAAACACAAGCTAACTATGACCTGATATAAACACAAGCTAAGTATGACCTGATATAAACACAAGCTAACTATGACCTGATATACACACAAGCTAACTATGACCTGATATAAACACAAGCTAACTATGACCTGATATACGCAAAAGCTAACTATGACATGATATACGCACAAGCTAAGTATGACCTGATATAAACACAAGCTAAGTATGACCTGATATAAACACAAGCTAAGTATGACCTGATATAAACACAAGCTAAGTATGACCTGATATAAGCACAAGCTAACTATGGCCTGATATAAACACAAGCTAACTATGACCTGATATAAACAGAAGCTAACTATGACCTGATATACGCAGAAGCTAACTATGACCTGATATACGCAGAAGCTAACTATGACCTGATATACGCACAAGCTAACTATGACCTGATATACGCACAAGCTAACTATGACCTGATATACGCACAAGCTAACTATGACCTGATATAAACAGAAGCTAACTATGACCTGATATACGCACAAGCTAACTATGACCTGATATACACACAAGCTAACTATGACCTGATATAAACACAAGCTAACTATGACCTGATATAAACACAAGCTAACTATGACCTGATATAAACACAAGCTAAGTATGACCTGATATAAACACAAGCTAACTATGACCTGATATACACACAAGCTAACTATGACCTGATATAAACGCAAGCTAACTTATATCAGGACCCAGCCCGGGACTCAAACAGGATTCAAAAAGGGCTGAAATAGGACTGAATAAACAGTATAACGTGAGCTGAAGCAGATGAAACGGCGTGAAAGATGGGAGTGTTACCGTGCTCTGTTTCTCAGACTGGGCTTTAAGACGAAGGTTCTCTGGAGTGTCGGCCACCACAGTGAATGTTGCGCTGGGGTAGTGTCTGCAACAAACACACAAACATGGTTTTATTACACATTTATCAAACACTAAATACAGTTTGAGTCATTTAAATCTAGTTTCAAAACACAAGCCACACATGTCTGCAGCCCCAAACGAGCTGCTGTTACGTGAATTGGGCCGGGGGCTGAAAACACTCTTTGTTAGTGCAAACCCAGGACTCTGAAAACATGAGGTGCAGGCTGTGAATGAGGTAAGATGTGTGTGAGGGACAAGCACAAGCTTCACTTAAAACGCTCCTGTAGCACACAAAATGGACTCTGTGAGGTTTAAACCAAGTTATAATGAACACATGCACAAACACATATACACACATGTGCACAAACAAAATGGACTCTGTGAGGTTTAAACCATGTTAAAATGAACACACACAGTCCTATAGGAATAAGAGTACGTGCACATAGGACAGCACACAAGTCACACAGGGACACCCTAAACGCTTGGCATTCCGTCGAGGGCGGGGCTTAGCGGTCCATGTCAATCAAAACTACCTGCAGTGTGCCGTTTAAGAAACAGACACATCTGCAGTATTTCTGTGATCTGTAAATACAGAGAAATACTTTATTTATAATCTTATTCCTCTAACCTTATTTATATTCCTATATATTATCCTATATATACACTCTATATTTTCTTTATACATAACCACGGACTGTACTTTATGTATTCTTTATATATTCTATGTTCATAAAGAGCCTCTGATGCATCGGTGAAAAGTTTTTTGTTATGATTTTAGTCTAAATTAAATATGTGAAAAAACTCTTTAAAAGTGTGTTGCCACGGTTGCAAGAGAACGTTAAGTCCCGCCCCCGGATGAAATGCCAAAGTTTAAGGGCGTCCCACACAGACAGACACAGCAGGAGAATGATGTCATGGGTCATGGCTCTGATTCTCAATGAATTGTGGGAAATCTCTCGGCAGCCCCAGAACCAGACGACCTGAAACAAATCACAACATACAGTGTGGCCATGACAACACAATCAAAGGTAAAGGAGCACTATGGAACTTTTATGGTGTGGGGCATTAAAAGGACAGATGTTACTGCTTTAACGGGAATGCTCCACAGTGTGGCATTATCAATCTTTGCATTAGAAGTGCTTTTACTGCTAAAACTCCCTCTGATCTGCCGCTCATGGCGTTCCCTGCTCGTCTTCAGACAGATTTAATGCCATACTGTGGAACAATCCAGGCAATAAAAGTGACATACGTCTCGTTTCCAGTGGTTCAACAGATGCTGTAAACACTTGAAAGGGTCCGTCCTCCACTTTGAATCATGTGAACAGTTTGAACTTTTAGCCCCGCCCCCTTGCCGCCACCCTGCCTTCTCACTCATATATTAAACATATTCACAGGCACTTCTTTCCACATGGTTCTCACCTTTGTGTATGGACAAAAAAACTGTTGATTATAGATGCTTTTATATGGTTCTCATCCAACAGAATGTCTTATAAAATCAAACCAGTGTTATCCTTCAGTGTCATTTGTAAACGCTTTAAAACAGACAGCGTTAGGTACGCACCGGTGCAGTGTTTTCTGTTTCGATACCAATACTTCGATACTGGCTTTAAATATCGGCCAATGCCTGATATAGACAATGCAGAGATTGAAAAATGACTTTATTTCCTTTAAACACAAACAGTACAAAGTAAAAATTATCCAGATGTGTTTTGTAACAGAACAGTTCTGTTTAATATTATGAGACGTTATAGGCCACAGCGTCCAGTAAATCACCAGTTTATAAACCAAAATGTGATATTGACTGAACCAATATCAGATCCATTAAAATGTTCAATATTGGTGCTGATCTTCAATCCCAGTGGGTAAAAGTTCAATATGTCTGTAATATGTCTGAAGTACCACACACAGGTCTGCTCCTGTCGCTCATTGATCTAAACCAAAGTCAATGGTGTGAAGAGTCTGTGTGAGATGGAGATCTGCAGAGGGTCAGTGCTCTGAGCAGACCTCCTTCAGACTCAAGTTTGCCCAGGGGCAGAAGAGAGGAGGGGGGAGAGGAGGGCTGGGGGCAGAAGAGGGGTGGCGGGGGGAGGGGAGGGGTGACCTCAAAAACAAAGCCTCCGGGAAGAACACACATAATCACAGAAAACATGGGACTAGCACCGGGAGGAAGCCATGTTCTGATGTCCTTCTCAAAAAAACAGACCTCATTGTATTTTGTTTCATTCACACATGTTTGAGTAACACTTTATTATTAGTCTGTCTACATCTCCAAAGCTCAAAACGCTCTGTTCCACCTTGTGATGTCGTGAAGTGGTAGTTTTCATGTTAACAGCTCCTTTTACCTTTAGTTCAGTAGAGATCAACAATTCCAGGACTGAAATGATCCAAATGATTCTAGTGAAGATGTGTGGAGTTTAAAAACACAGTGGAGCACTTCCGGTATTACCACATGATGACATCACAAGGTGGAACAGAGTGTTTTCAGTTTGAGAGAAGAACTCAGCCTAAAGATGCAGAGTTTGTGTGTTAAACATGTGTGAATGAAACAAAACACAACTCCAGGTCTGTTTGTGATGAGGAAACAACATTAGAACAGATCAGGGAGTAGAGGAATATGGCCCTTTAAGACTTATGATAACACCAGTTTTTACTGATTTCAAATGTTTTTGATGGACTCATATAAAATCATCTCAATAATATGAAGTGTTCTAGGGCTGAGAATCACGGGGTCTCATCACATCGTGAGCTCACAACACGATGGAACAAAGAGGTGCCAGAGTCTACCGTACAGTTAGCCTTGCGCAGTTGGCCTCGTACGTGCTCCGATCCCTTCAGCGAGACCCATCCCAGATTGGTAACTATTTAGAGAGCTGCACATCAGTCTGCTGAGAACCAGGTTACATACTGTGGCTTTAATATAGTAACTCCCTAAATGTGTTTAAGGTCAAATGTGTTCAGGGCCCAGCATCAGGTCATGCTGCATTCAAGTCCTTTTGACAAAAAGATTACCATTTTATTTTATTATTATAGACTTGTGCTTCATGTCATTTTTAACACTGAATATACTGGGCTGATGGAGGTAAACTACAGACTGTAAAGGAACAACAGACTGACGTCACCACAGCATTCGGCTCATCGATGCTAACAGTTATAGTGACGATTTGGAACCCAGTGGAATTCGGACCACGACTATCATGGCAACCAAAGAGCCAATCAGGAGCGAGGCTGTTCAAGGTAACAATACAAAAATGTATTGTTACATCTTAAACATTTTGAGGTGCTTTTTTGGACTCTTCCAGGTTCTTACAGACTCATTTCAAACAGCATGACACAGAAGCACAGGAGGTCGGTTGGTGACACCGCCCCCTGCCTGAGAAAAGGCGGCATTTCAACTTCAAAGATGCTCCCAAAAAGGAAACCACAAACAGACACGCCCGACCCAGAACTGAAGAAGCGGCTTGGATGAGCAGTGAAACGTCTTCCCTCTTACAACAATTTGTCCAGTTGATAGATTTGAACTTCGCCTTTTGTTGGGGTAAGAATGCACATTTGTCTACGTGATATTTTAAACCTAAAAAACACTGACATTTCAGGCAAAGCAAATAACATCGGCATGGAGACAAGCAGGAGGCAGAAAACAGAAAAATGACATAGTCGAGCTTTAACATGGCTCATTATGTTGCAAACAGCACAAGAAGGTACAAGGTTTAATTCTTGGGCCTTTCAGTTTGCATGTTCTTCCTGTGCAGGTTTCCATTAAAGGCCCATATTCCTCTACTCTCTGATCTGTTCTAATGTTGTTTCCTCATCACAAACAGACCTGGAGTTGTGTTTTGTTTCATTCACACATGTTTAACACACAAACTCTGCATATTTAGGCTGAGTTCTTCTCTCAAACTGAAAACACTCTGTTCCACCTTGTGATGTCATGTGGTAATAACATTACCTTGAGCTGTTAAAATAACAAGAATTTCCACATTTCAGACAAAACATTTTAAAAATGTAGCCTGTTTATGAGATCCAGCCAGACTTGAAAAACTTGCACGGTTATTGGCTCATAAATAACACACAGGAAAAACTTGCACACTCCAAAGAAACACACCCCA
Source organism: Periophthalmus magnuspinnatus (assembly GCF_009829125.3). Taxonomy (NCBI): domain Eukaryota; kingdom Metazoa; phylum Chordata; class Actinopteri; order Gobiiformes; family Gobiidae; genus Periophthalmus; species Periophthalmus magnuspinnatus. The sequence goes on from NC_047133.1 coordinate 15,427,410, forward strand.
CTGCATGTTCTGCCTGTGTTTGGGGTTCAGTGTGGTGTGCTTCTTTGGAGTTTGAACCCCAAACACAGGCAGAACATGCAAACTCCAAAGAAACATACTACACTGAACCCCAAACACGGTGAGAAAATGCAACTTCCTGTGTTTGGGGTTCAGTGTGGTGTGTTTCTATGGGAGAACATGCAACCTCCATAGAAATACACCAAATTGAACCCCAAACTCAGGCAGAACATGTAAACTCCAAAGAAACACACCCCACTGCATGGTCTGCCTGTGTTTGGGGTTCAAACTCTAAAAAAAAACACACTACACTGAACCCCAAAACACAGGCAAAACATGCAGACTCCATAGAAACTCACCATACTGAACCTCTGAACTCTGAAATGCTTTCCAGGAAACAAGATGAGGAACCAGAACGACTCCTGTGTGACGGTTTATTGAGCGAGTTTCCAAGAGTCAAAACATAAATCATGTGTCTTTAGAGCTTCAGCCGTTTCAACAAAAATCCTTCTACTACTTCACACCTCAAACCCACCAGCCCAAGTTTAGCTGCTGGTGGCATACGCGAGGCGGCATACGCGAGGCGGCATACGCGAGGCGGCATACGCGAGGCGGCATACGCGAGGCGGCATACGCGAGGCGGCATACGCGAGGCGGGCATACGCGAGGCGGGCATACGCGAGGCGGGCATACGCGAGGCGGGCATACGCGAGGCGGGCATACGCGAGGCGGGCATACGCGAGGCGGCATACGCGAGGCGGCATACGCGAGGCGGCATACGCGAGGCGGCATACGCGAGGCGATTGCAATGTTTCAGCTCCAGAGAAAAGAACTGGCATCTGTAAGAATGTTTATGCAAAACCCAGTCAACTCTCCAACTCCCGTTTTTATTGCACCACAAAATAAAATGAAATACTCGGGTGAATTGTCTTGGTCAGCTTGGAAAATTCACTTTCCACAAAACAGATCAGCCAATATGTGTTTGTTCATGGCCGATACAAATACAATATAGTTTGTTTAGAATCAGAGCGGCTCGCCGATATGATCTGCTGATAATTTTGGGCTGATTTAGATTATTTTCCCATAAAATAATGATTTGATTTAACAATATAAATATCACCTGTCCATTTTACTGCTCTGCATAATTCAACTATAGTTTAAAATTTTTTTGTAAATGATTTGACGTCCACAGTTTGTCCTATGTCCCAAAATGGAGCTGTGTGATCTCGTTTGTGCCATCATCATCGCGGTAAAGGGTTAAAATAAAGAAATTTAAGAAGCAGTCTGCCCCAAATATTGGCCCAGGCAGGAGACCAGGCCAATATCCTATACACAAAGAAGACAAGATATTGGTGTATCTTTAATACAGGAAGTATCTCCATTAAGACTGGTCAGTCTATGGCACCGGGACACACACCAGTTCTATTTATCTTGCAGAAGAAAAATATTTCCAAAGTCTCTAAAACTGGAACTTCTCACGGTGAAGTTTACGGAGTTGGGTTTAAGATTAAACAAACTGAAGGAGGCACAATAAACAGGCCTGAAGCAGAAGCAGCTTCTGCCGGACGAGAGTCAAAGGCCAAAGTGATGCTTCTATGGACCAAAACGTGCACCATGTGACCAGTCACCGGAATGTTCCACAGTGTGGCATTAAACTTCCACCATGACATATTTTGAGGTTCAATATAAAACCACATTTGTAGTGCTGTCCGAATGCCAAATTGGTCAAAAAAGTAGTGCACTTAAAATGTCCCACAATGCACCTTGAAAAGTAGTGCGTGGGTCACTAGAACGGTCAATATAGACCACAATGCGCTGGGAGCGTCATAAAAACAGCAGCCCCCTCGGGAAAATGCCTGTTCCCTCCCTATTTTTTTTTTTCTCCCCTACATTGACAAAGGAAATTCCTGAAGTTCCTGAGCAGTGACAGGATGAGTCTTGGCCAATGAACCACACAGAGCTCAGAGGGAGTGTACGGGATCCCCCCCAAAACCAGGAGAATGATCTGGCCATGAGAGCGACCAGAGGGACCAGAGGGACAAGCAGGACCAGAGCAACCAGAGGGACCAGAGTGAGGAGAGGGAGGAGAGTGACTAGAGCCACCAGAGGGACAAGAGGGAGGAGAGTGACCAGAGCGACGAGAGGGACGAGAGCATTTTGTCGATCAACCCCCGTTTTCACCTCCACTGGTATGCGGCCACTGTGACGCCACAGCATGCGGCGATTTGTTGTGTTGATGTTTACGGCGACATCAGCTCCCATTGGACACCACAGTTTTCTAACGCGGACTTGTTTCTTTTAGTTAGTTGAATATTGTGTTGTGTAAATTATAACATAATGATCCCTCGGCCCTGTTGAGCTTGAGTCTCTATAGTTCTTATCTCTGATTGGTTCTAAAAAATAATCATAAAAGATCAGGATTTATCAGTTTGTCCAGACATCATTTTAACGGATCCAACGTCGTTGGCGGTGACTCAGCTGTATTTCAGGGTTCTTCACATCAGAGTTGATTCATGCATTTGTGTTTGTGTTAGGTTGTGTTTGAGTAAATCAAGGACTGCCCTGCATTTGAGGCTTAACTGTTCTGAAAATTGCTATTTTCACCTACCCCCTATCCATGCCCACAGCTCTGTAATTACTCAAGTAAACGCAGATATGTCATGATGATAATCATTTGGTAAACCAACAGATGTGCCAAGGTGTCTCCAGCTGAGTCATAAAAACTGAACAGAAAAATACAAACATAGCTCCAAACGACGAGGTTCATATCACATCATTGTCACGTCGTCATCTTCGTCATCATCATCTTTGTCGTCTTCATCACTGAACCGCTTCTGGTGTCGACACTGATCCAGAAAAATGTGCTAGATCAGACATCGGCTTCCAAATATTGGTTCAGTCAATATCCTACTTAGACCATAGACTGAAGAAGTGACTGAGTGAGTGTTCAGCTCCAAATGAAGCTCATCGAGGCTAGAGCAGTTATAGGAGCAGAATCTGGAGCAGAATTCTGACCGTGAGTATCATAGCAACCAAAGACCCAATCTGGAGTGAGGTAATGCCCCTTCCCACCTGCACCACTGGTTTAGCAGGGGGTGGGCGCTTAGCAACACTGAAAATCAAACCTGTTGCTAACTCTACCAGGAGCGGCCCCGGGGAAAGAAGGCCCCCGATTTGTCTGTTATTAAATGTTCATATCTTAAGTTACAAACACCGTAATAAAAATTTTAAGACCCAAATGACGAGTCTGACAGCAGCAGCTGCAGAGAGAGCGGACACAGTTTTTACACAGAAAGTGAATTGAGCCGGAACGATGGAGCCAGAAGTGCGCCCATGATCACTTCCTGTTTGGAACGTGGTGGTTAGCAGGTTAGCCATGTTCATTTATATATACAGTCCATGGTTGATAATGAAAAATTTATTGGGTCAGATATCAACTTCCAAATATCGGTTCAGCCGATATCCTGTTGGACAAATAATTTGATGTAATGAAACTTTTACAGGTTAACGTTAGACCAGAAAGTCTCAGAACAACTTTGTGGAGCTGTTTTTATCTCTGATGCAACGACTGTTTGAACTTTCATTTATACAAACATCTGGGTCAGTTTTGTGTTATGTTCATTCTGTTATAAGTAAATAAAATCGGTTTTCAGCCCCCGTTTCGGTTGATTAGGGATGGGACGATATTAAATTTTAGACTCACGATTATCGTGGCCAAAATAATCGCGATTAACGATATTATCGCGATAATTATTAACCTGTTAACGTTCCGACGGCCCGGGCCTACTTTACAACTTTACAGCAATGTACATACACTTCTGCATCACCCACACAAACAATCTACACATCAAATGAAAGCTGCGCCACTCGTCTTTCTGGATATGCAAACCATTTTCACCTGCAATCACCACAGTGCTGACAGGAAAGACGTTTTTACAGGAAAGTCACAAAGTGTGAATCTGGACTTCACTTACCATTGAGCGCTCTGGTTCTGTCAAACGTCAACATATTTACACAAAGTTGGTCTCATTTGTTCCGTAAAGGTCCAGAGAATATAATCCAGTCAAGAAATTATGTCCACAAAATAAGATCCTCCATATCCAATCTGCTGCAGGAAAGTACTCCAAATATGAAATCTGCTCCGTCACTTCTTTGTATTTCTTTTGTCGATTTCAGGCATAATAAACTTCTGACAGCACCAACTTTGTTCCCCAGTGCTAAACACACGTGTTAGCTTGTGATTGACACCAGTGTTGGCCAATAAGGTGGGGGTTCTGGGTTACTGAGGCCGCAGACAGCGAATCAGTGCTACAGATGACTGAAAGTTTACACCCCACTCTTCCCCTTGTAGAATCAACCAATTACATCACACACTTTTAGTGATGTTTTCCCCTTACAGCCAATGAGCAGCGGGACAGGATGATGTATCACATGGCATGGTTTTCCGTAAACAGACGTACCCGGAAGAAAATGTGTGCTCCTCAATGCCATACTGCCGAAATGGACCGGTCCTTGTTGCGACGGAAGTGACGCAAGTGCCCGTCGACGAACACTTAATTTTTTTAATTAAGGCACTTTGGTGAATTGGGAAACGAGTGGATGCAGAAATGTGTGCATAATGGCGCATTTTACGCACCGTTTTGCGTTTTAAACATGACGAAGCGGACAAACCAAAGGGAGGACGTGATCGAGGACACTGTGGATGTTTGTACCAGTTAAACTAGAGGCATCTCTGACCTGGCAAAGAGTAAAGATCCCACAGTGGACTCAGGAGTAAAGGACCTTATTTTTTGATGGATTGGATGCTGTTCTCGATCGGCAAGCGTGGTTTATTCTGCTATTGACTTAATTGTAGGTAAAATACACCGTGTATAATCGTTAGCTTTGCTTCTGTGCACATAGTGCACATTCGGACCATGTGCTCTGACACATTTGTGTTCAGCTGTATGACTTAGACTTAATTTGTCTATTGTTTAAAAGGTGTTGTTTTATTCTGCAGTTTGCATTATTGTAGGTAAAAATATAAGATGTACACACATTAGCATCTCATCTGTGCGCACGGGTGAGGCGCGCACTGGTACGTTCCTGTGGAGAGTTACGGATCAGACTTTGTTTATTGTTGATATCTGACAGAATATAGTTCAGACAGATAGCAATGACACTTGTAGCTTCTGTGCTTATGTCAGAGTGGGCAAACACCACAAACTAACATCTAAACGTTGTATTGGAACTGGAAACATGAGGCAGTGTGGTGCCATAAAGGCGATTATAATCATGCGCGATGATCGCGATTATTAAAAAATGCCACGAACGATTAATTGCGGACCTTATTTATCGCGATTAACAATATTATCGTATATCGTCCCATCCCTACGGTTGATATCGAGTATTGGCTGATACTTAAAGCTATGATATCGAAATCAGTATCAAAACAGGAAAAGATCGATCGGTGCATCTCTAATTTTAACAGTCAAACAGAGAGAAGCAACTGAAATGAAACAAACTGTTTAAACACCAGGAAAAACTAGAAGAACTTAAACATACTGCAGATTTATGCTTTTGAGCAGATTAAACATTAAGCTTGTGGGACTAAAACACATAACCTCACACAGTTTACACATGTTTAAAGCCAGTGCGGCTCATGTGTGTCGAGACTTACGCGTTGCAGTAGGGTCTCTTGTTGAAGCCTTTGTAGTTCCTCATGTTTAGAGCCATTTGGCAAACCTCGCAGGTGAAGCAGGATTTATGCCAGAACTGAAAAAAAACCCAAAACAGAATAAGTAATAAGCGACAGACCTGAAAAGTTCTATGGTACAGCTTTAGAGTGGGAGCATGTTCAGGAGGGGGTTCTGCTGCCTGCTTATCTCCATGGAGATATTACTATGCTCGGAATGCACTGCACATATCTATGTTGCATTTATTCTGTTACAGGTGTGGCTAAACAACCACCTGAAGAACAAGTATTTCTACTACAAGTGGCTCTGGCTCCGCCCATAGAACTGGACCAAGGAATTTTCACCAAGATCGCACCGAGGTCGAGCGCACCGAGGTCGAGCGCACCGAGGTCGAGCGCACCGAGGTCGAGCGCACCGAGGTCGAGCGCACCGAGGTCGAGCGCACCGAGGTAAGGCCACATGGGAATGGACCATTTAATGTGGAAAGACTGTTTTTATCATCGTGGTATCGGGATCAGAATAGAGACCATTTAGTATGGAAATGGAGTTTGCTGTTTTTGTGTTGTGACCCGTGTGGAAGTCAAACACTACAAAACAAATGAGTGACATATTTGCATGTTGTAAGAAAGGCTTCCTCTTTTTGAATAAAGTTCACGGATCCGGAAGTGAACACAGGGGTGACCGCTCTGATGGACTGACGACCACAGGGCGGACCGCTCTGATGGACTGACGACCACAGGGCGGACCGCTCTGATGGACTCACAAGAGTCACTGGAGAGGAGAGGAGGAGAGTCACTGGGATGAGTCTGGGACTGAGTCTAGGACTAAGCAGAGATGTGGAGCGATGTGGGATTTTTCATGGAGATTCTTTTACACAAACCTGAGTCTGGATCACATTCAGTGCGGCTCCTCACACTTACATGTTCAAATAGAGTTTTGTGCGGATTCTTTATGCAGCAGGTCGCCCTCTGGAGATTTAAGGCCAATAACCCATACACTAAAAAGAGCAAATATTTTATCGACATATCAGCCCATCTCCAACTTAGATACATCACATAAAACCCCAATTCCAATGAAGCTGGGACGCTGTATAAAACAAAATACAATGATTTGCAAATCCTTTTCAACCTATATTGAACTGAATAAACTACAAAGACATTATATTTAATGTTCAAACTAATAAACTTTATTGTTTTTATGCAAATATTCACTCATTTTCAATTTGATGCCTGCAACATGTTCCAGTAAAGCTGGGACAGGGGCAACAAAATAATGGGAAAGTTGAGGAATGCTTAAAATACACCCGTTTGGACCATTCCACGGATGAACGGGTTAATTGGAAACAGGTGAGTGTCATGTTTGGGTATAAAAAGAGCATCTCTGAAGGGTTCAGTCATTCACAAGCAAGGATGGGGCGAGATTCACCACTTTCAACAACTGCGTGATAATATCAAAAGATTCAGAGAATCTGGAAAAATCTCTGCACGTAAGCAGCAAGGCCAAAAACCAACACTGAATGCCCATGACCTTCGATCCCTCAGGCGGTACTGTTTTTCAAAAAAAAGACATGAATGTGTAAAGGATATTACCACATGGGCTCAGAAACACTTCAGGAAACCATTGTCAGTTAACACAGTTCGTCGCTACACCTCAAAGTGCAAGTTAAAAATACCACGCAACGCGAAAGCCTGATGCAAAGTGTAAAAGAGTGCTGTGGTCTGACAAGTCCGCATTTCAGATTGTTTTTGGAAAACATGGACGTCGTGTCCTGAGGGCCAAAGAGGAAAAGGACCATACAGATTGTTACATACCATCACAGATGCTGGGTTTGCGCTAGTAACAGTGGTAAACATGCCCCTGGCCCAGCTTTATTGGAACGTGCAGGCATAAAATTGAAAATGAGTGAATATTTGCATAAAAATAAAGTTTCAGTTTAAACATTAAATATCATATATTTGTAGTTTATTCAATATAGGTTGAAAAGGATTTGCAAATCATTGTATTCTGTATTTTTTTAAGTTTTACACAGCGTCCCAACTTCAATTCATTTTATTTTTATTTTTTTTTCCAACTTCATTGGAACTGGGGTTGTACATACTGAAACATACAATAGTGAAACTACTGGAGTCGTGTCAGTCCAAAGTGACCCACATCTGGGTTATTCATTTACACAGGGCGTTCTAGTTCTGTTAGTTTAATGTTTTATAATTAGCAGAGACTTTTTTCACGCATCGGCCTGAAGTCTCCACCAGACGCCCAAATGACCGACATCCAAATCTGTATCAAGAAAATGTAAAGCTTAATTTAAACATTTCAGAGACAGAGGTGCCACCAACAACCAAGTGTGTACTAAACACGTCCTGAATAAGTTTGTACCATAGACTGGACGTAGCAGGTCAACTCTGTCTATTTCCAAACAGAAAGTGACTCTGGCTTCAATTCACTTTCTGTGTAAAAACTGTCATCTCTCTCTGTAACCTTCTTTCCCCGAGGTTGCTTCTGCTAGCGTTAGCAACAGGTTTGACTGACAGTGTTGCTAAGCGCCCACTCCCTGCTAAACCAGCAATGTGGGTGGGAAGGGGCATTACCTTCAACAGCCTAGCTCCTGATTGGCTCTTTGGTTGCTAAGATACTCAGTTTCCAACTGCCTCAATGAGCTTCATTTGGAGCTGAAGCTGTGGTGACATCACACTCACTCAGTCACTTCTTTATACAGTCTGTGGTTTGTACTAAATTCAAACTAGATCATGTGGAGAAACACAGGGTTTGGTCAGAGCTGCTCTTTAGTCTGACCAACACAGAGGTCAGACCTTGAGACCATCACACTCATGACTTTAACGAAACTCATCTGTAGGTTACTCTTAGGCTCTGAGCCGGACCTCATGCACATCCTCGTGCACGCCCTCATGCACATCCTCGTGCACACCCTCATGCACATCCTCGTGCACGCCCTCATGCACATCCTCGTGCACGCCCGCATGCACATCCTCGTGTTCGGCTGTTGGCTGTGGTGACACTTTGACTCAGCTCATTTGTTTCTCGCGGTGGTTTTGTTGCCGCCGCTTGTCGTCTCATCTAAAAATGGACTTAGCTCTATTCTCATCAACTTTAGACTAAAGTAACTACAAAAGAAAGTCTGAGTTTTTCTGAGCCTTAGGCTCAGAAAAACTCACAGCTCTATTCTCAACATTCTCTATTCTCAGGACAACATCATCAGGGTCAGATCATGGTCAGGGTCCGGACCCTGATCTGTCAAGGTTCATATGCAGCTCCATTGTAGGACCATAGACTGTGTAAAGAAGTGACTAAGTGAGTGTGATGTCACCACAGCATTCAGCTCATCGAGGCTAGAACAGTTATAGGGGACCATTCGGAGCAGAGTTCCATATTTGGAATTCTAACCATGAGTATCATAGCAACCAAAGAGCCAATGTGGAGCAAGGCTGTTGAAGGTAATGCCCCTTCCATGCTAAACCAGCGGTGCTTAGCAACACTGTCAATCAAACCTGTTGATACCGCTAATGGAAGTGACCTCGAGGAAAGAAGGCCCCTGATTTATTTGTTATTAATTTCATGTAGGGTTAATACAAACATTTTAAGACCAAAATGGCGAGTCTGACAGCAGCGGTTCCTGAGAGAGGGGGCACAGTTTTTACATAGAAAGTGAATTGGAGGCAGAGTCGACGAAGTGTGCCCATGATCACTTCCTGTTTGGAACGCGGTGGCTAGCAAGTTAGCTATGTCCATTTATATAAACAGTCTATGTTTAGGACTGACTTTTCATGCTGCAGATCTGAGTTTTTAAAATGGGTCATTTGTTTTAATCCCACATCTGGCGTTTGCTAATGAAGAAAAAGGTTAATTACCTCCTCACACCGAGACGTGTTTCTAGTGTCTGACCTGGATTTGAACATGCTAAGCCAGATAATGCAGGCTATGCTAGCATTTAGCTTAATGAGACAAAGCTCATTAATAGAGTGAAGCTATTAACAGCAAGAGGAGGTCCCGCTATGTGAGACACGAGAGGACGTGAGGCCTCGAGTCCAGAACACGGAGGCCTTGAGTCCGGTCAAAATTTACAGATCTGTAGTTTATTAAAATGCATAACAGAAAGTCTTAAAGCTTCAAAATAAAATGAACTGAATGAATAAAATGATAATTATTCAAATCTAAACCCGACGCCGTTATTGACATTTCAGTTTGTGAAACAGTGAGGCCTTTACACGGGTCATTTACAAAACCAGTTTGTTACAGATTCACCACAACGGACGGATACAGCAGCCGCATCACTGCAGATGCTGCACTGATCCTCCTCTTAGTCTTGCGCTCCATTCTTCCCTTACTTCAGACAGAGACTCCCCACCCACCCGAAGAGGGCAAGCCACCCTTTTCCAGTCGAGCACCATGGCCTCGGATTTGGAGGAGCTGATTCTCATTCAAGCCGCTTCACACTCAGCTGCAAACCACCCCAGCGCCTGCTGGAGGTCCTAGCTCGATGAAGCCATCAGGACAACATCATCTGCAAACAGCAGAGATGAGATCCTGTGGTTCCCGAACCGGACCCCCTCTGGCCCCTCACTGCACCTAAAAATTCTGTCCATAAATACAATGAACAGAACCAATGACAAAGGGTAGCCCTGGTAGAGTCCAACATGCACTGGGAACAGGTCTGACTTACTTCCAACAAAGCGAACACAGCTCCTGCTCCCGTCATACAGGGACCGGACAGCCCTTATCAACGGCCCCGGACCCCATACTCTCAAAGCACCCCTAAAGGGTACCACAAGGGACACGGTCAAATGCCTTCTCCAGATCTACAAAACCCATGTGGAATGGTTGGGCAAACCCCCATGAACACTTGAGGACGGAGGATGGAGAGTGTAGAGCTGGTCAAGTGTTCCATGACCGGGAAGAAAACTGGACTGCTCCTCTTGAATCTGAAGTTTGACAGCAGTACTGTCCCCGACTGCTATGCGATGTTGCAGAGACGTGTCAGCTAAGACAGCCCTACAACATCCAGAGACCTAAGGTACTCGGACGGATCTCATCCACCCCCTTGCCACTGAAGAGCTTGCCAACCACCTCAGTGACTTCAGCCAGGCAGATGGACGAGGCCGCCTCAGGGTGCCCAGTCTCTGCTTCCTCCTCGGAAGACGTGATAGTATTCCTTCCACCGTCCAACAACATCCCCAGTTGAGGTCAGCAGCTTTCTGCCTGCACTGTACACAGTGTTAAAGCACTACAGTGGTAAAGCGCTACTTCCCCTCCTGAGGCGCCGGAAAATTTGCCAGAACTTCTTTGAGGCCATCCAATTGTCCTTCTCCATGGCCTCTTCGAACTTCTCCCAACCCTAAATTTTTGCCTCGGCAACCACGTTTGGCCCGCACATACTCGTCAGCTGCCTCAGGAGTCCCACCAGCCAACAAGGCTCGATAGGACTCCTTCAGCCTCCCTTACTTCCGGTGTCCACTACTGGGTTTGGGGGTTGCCACCATGACAAGCAACGCAGACTTTGCGGCTGCTCATAGCTGTGGTCGTATCAACAATAGAGATGGAGAACCTGGCCCACTCGGAATCTGTCTTCAACCTCCCCCGGGATTGTATGATATTTATTGTTTTTAATCTTGTTTTTAATGTTGTACAGCACTTTGGTCAGCTTTGGTTGTTGGAAGGTGCTATAGAAATAAAGTTTGATTGATTGATCTGTGAGTAGCTCACCCGGAGGTGTGAGTTGAAGAACCCCTTGACAGAGGGCTCCGCCAGATGTTCCCAACAGACCCTAACAGTACGCTTTGGCCTGCCAGGTCTGTCTGGCTTCCTCCTCCGCCAGTGGATCCAACACGCAGCCAAAGGTCAGATAACACGACAACAAAGTAGATCATCAACCTCCAACCTAGGGTGTCCTGGTGCCACGTGCACTGATGGACACACTTGTGCTCCAATGTGGTGTTTGTTATGGATAAACTGTGACTAGCACAGAAGTCCTATAACAGAACACCACTCAGTTTCAGATCAGGGAGGCAGTTCTTCCCAATCACGCCCCTCCAAGTGTCACTGTCGTTGCCCACACGGTCACTAAAGTCACGCAGGAGAACAACGGAGTCTCCATAGAAGAATTCTGCACTGCTGTTTGGTCTGTAAGCCGACAACAGTGAGAGACCTGTCCCCGACCCGAAGGTGGGGGGGACAGGTCTATCATTCACCGTGGTGAACGCCAACACAATGTGCCTGAGCTGTGGGGCAATAAGCAAGCCCACACCAGCTCGCCGCCTCTCCCTGGGGGCAACGCCAGAGAAATGGAGTCCAAGAGTCCAGCCCCTCTCAAGGAGTTGGGTTCCAGACCCCAAGCTGTGCATGGAGGTCAGACCGTCTATATCTAGCCGGTAACGCTCAACCTCCCACACAAGCTCAGGCTCCTCCCTCCCCCCCAGTGAGGTGACATTCCATGTCCCCAGAGCCAGTCTCCACCTCTATAGATCCGGTCGCCTAGATCTCTTCGCACCCACCCCTCAGAGATTCTCCCGCAGGTGATAGGTCCACAGGAGGACTGCCCCACGTCCCTCCTTCAGGCTATGCCTGGCCGGGCCCCATGGGGAAGTCCCGGCCACCAGGCGCTCACTGCTGAGCACCCATCCCAGGCCTTGCTCCAGGGTAGGGCCCCGGTAATGCCAATCATAACTGGCTAGTACATCTATAACTAATTATCTATAAATATAATTTTTATTTATATATATATATATATATATATATATATATATATATATAAATTTTATAAAAATAAACAGGTGAACACACACGACACGTATTTATATCACACACACTTCTGTTCTATGGAAATGTGCTGAAAGAAGAAGTAAACTGAGAAGTGACGGGCGACTGCGAGCTTCATGACTCAGCACAAGACAAGGACCTGGGTCAAATACACACTGAACAGAAACGGGTAAAAGGAGTAAATTATTGTACTTGAGTATACATTTGAGGTATCTGTACTCAAGTACATTTTACAGTGTGTACTTTTTACTTTAGTACATTTGAGAGCAGTATTTGTACTTTATACTCCACTACATTTTTGAACTGGAAAAGTAAAAGCTTTTTTTTTTTAATTGTGTGAGACCTGCTGAAAAGGCTGAGTTTATTTTAAACACATTCAGAATTTGAGCAAAACAAAAATAAATAAAAACAGAAAAATGCTGTCCAGATGAGAACTGTAGAAACTTTAACTGATGCCGTGGCATTAGCAGTTCTTAAAGGAGCACTATGTAACTTTGGCATGTCATAGTTTTGCCTGGAATGTTCCTTAGATCTGTGGAAAGCCGACCCCCCTCACAGTAACAGTGTATATTTTACACACATTTAATGCAACATTATGGAAAATTTCAGGCAGAGCAATAACATAAACATGACGTTTGAGTATTTAGTGATGTCACTTTATTATTCACATTTAACAAAAGTAATAAGGCCAACACTTTCTGAAGTCAGATTTACACAGCACAAACCCAGAGTCTCTTCAGTCACATTTCCTGCTTTAAAAACGTGTGATAAGTGATAGTTTCATTTTCATAGCTGCCGTCGCCTATGAGCAAAGCACTTCCGATTTGCATATAAAAATTTGCTTCAAGTCCACTAAACAAATGAGCCAACAGAAAGTCACAAGTCACATTCTACCCGGTGACAGCAGGAAGCACCAATTCATGAAGAGCTTTGCGCCCTGCTCAACAGTAATCTAACTCACAAACAAACTGGCCTCTCTAGTTCACTCCAGGACCCCAAAGTTATCCCCAAACTCAGGTGAAAGGCCGCCTCTGTTGCCGGAGGGCAAAGTGCAGCTCCAGTGTGAAACAAAGACTCGTCTTTTTATTCAAGAGGCAGAAATGAGACGCTGCTTCACGGGAGTTTGAACTAATAAAATTGGCCTAAAACAAGGAGAAGAAATTAGTGAGGCAGTGTCTCTAGAATAAACTTTTAAACTTCAGACTGAGTCTGAACGAACAAAAAATTTAACTATTTAGAAACACAGGCCTCAAAAAGAGGCAGAAATCAGTCTGAGAAGAGTAAAAGTTTAGAGACGCTGCCTCACCGAGTCTGAACAAATGAAATTGTTTAGAAATACATGGCCCAAAATGAAGACATGAGAGAACTGAACCGATCCAGACACGAGACAGGCCCAAAACCCTTCTCACTCTGCACAAAAAAAACTAAAACTGGTTGGATTTGTAGAAGCTCATTCTCAAATGGGGTTTTCACTTTTACAGGATCAAAGATCAGGGAGAAAACACGGTCTCAGACCAACGCCCAAAATCAAACTGATCACGGACCAGGGATCGACCCAGTTAGCCCAGTCGATATCGCTACACAAAAATATTGTGATAAACTACAGCATTGAAACTACTTTTTTGCCACTGACAGAGTTAAAATAAAACGGGTTAATCCCAATAAAACGTGTTTAAACAGGCAGTTTCATTAAAAGGCCTGAGCTGCAGCACATAAACAGAACAAGCTAAACATGAGCCAAGAACGAGCCAAAAATGAGCCATAGAAGTGACTTATTCAAACCTCTGCAGCTCAAATCTGATTAAACTAAAGCACAAATCTCGCCACTTTTGCAAAGAAAATAAAAAAAATGATAATCCTGAGCTCTAAAATCTGCAGGCTGGAGGTGAACATGAGTCAGTGACATGACTGTGACAGGCCTCGGACAAAAACATGTTATAACGTTTGTCTCAAAATTGTAAACTTTTTTCTGAAACCGCTTCAAACTGCTTCGCCTCCTCGTCCTCCAGCCCCAGAGCCACTCACAGGTGACCCGGGGGCTTCTGGGAGGTGTTTTCTGGCTCTTTTTGCGTGGCTCCGGGATCGGGCCTTTGACTCGGGCGCTTTCTGGGAGTGTCGAGCTGGAGGAATGTGCCTCTGCTCCGGGCCAGATTCCACTGCACACAGGCGGCACGACTAATTTAAGTTCATCAGACAAACAAGTGCTTCAGTTTAGCAATTAAACAGGAAAGGAGTGCTCGTCCCGGGACACAAGAATCACTCCACCATGAACTTTTAGTCAAACAGAAGAGACATCATGGACAAACAGAAGAGACACATCAGGACAGAGAGAAGAGACACATCAGGACAGAGAGAAGAGACACATCAGGACAGAGAGAAGAGACACATCAGGACAGAGAGAAGAGACACACAGGGGACAAACAAGAACATTTCAGACAGAGCAATAACACAAGCACGGCTGGATTTTGAGTATTGAGTAAAATAACTGTATTATTCATATTAAATTTACAAGTCAAATTATTGACACTTTCTTGAGATTTATGCCACACAAGTAACATCTGTGACGACTAAACACAGAACTGACTTTAGAGCAAACATTTGAGGTAGTAGTACTTGTGTAATAGTAGTACTTGTACATTAGAAGTACTTGTACATTCGTAGTACTCGTACATTAGTAGTACTACAAATGTACAAGTACTACAAATGTACTACTAATGTACAAGTACATTAGCAGTACATTAGTAGTACTTGTACTGTATTATCTCATCATATTTGCTCCAGGTCTGAGGAGAGTCACGTCCTGTTGGTTTATTTCTATTGCAGCATCTGCTCAGAGCCTTGGCAGATGTCTGTTGTATCTGTTTTCACAGTGACACAGTGACACAGTGATACTGTGATATTATGACATTGTGACGGTCTGAACATGGAGACTATGGCTGTGACGTCACTGTGACTCTTTCGAGACTCTTCAGGATGAGCGCAGTGTGAAGTGATCGGTCTGTTTCAGATGAAGCTTGTGCGTTGACAAACACTGAGCGCAGCCAAAACACATGAGAAACAGATTCAAGTTACTTTAAAGACACAAATATTCACATGTCCAAGAACCCCGCGGGAGAAAATGTGTTTGATGAAGTTTCGCCGGGATTAGGCTCAACACGGTTCCTTCAGTGACTCACGAGCCTCAGAGAGTGATCCGGCTCCGTGTGATCAGATTATCACCTGCAGTCGAGATTAAGAGGCCTTCAGTGATCCTCGACTCACTGAGGAGCAGCTTTAATGATCCTAGACTCACCCAGGAGCAGTTTTAATGATCCCAGACTGGGATTAGAGACGCGGACGTGCACAGACCCGTCCACGCTGACGCCTTTACGCGCGGTCACCGTTGACACATTGCGCTGGTTTCGCCCGAAAAACAAATGATTGGGTCAGATTAAATCTTAATCTGCCTAAACCTGCGCTGCACACGATAAAGTTCAGAGAGGAAAGGCCCGGGTCGCGTCTGTCCCTGTGACTCCAGGCCCGGGGCTTCTGTCTCTGGAGGAAGCGCGCATTGCTGTGCCTTTATTAAACCTTTAAGCGACACTGCGGACTGATTTTTGCACAAATTGCGTTTTTTCAGCGCGCAAATCAGTTAAACCACGGCACAGGCGCGTCTTTGGCCCGTTCTGGAGCGCCCTCTCCTTGTAGACGTGGTTAGCTGTTAGCCTCCTCTGCTACCTGTCCTGCCTGTCCTGCCTGTGCTGCGCTGTTGGTGCTCTGTTCATTCACAAACTGCAGTTGGGTGTGATTTTGAGGTGTGTGTTTGGATCATGGCTCAGGGCGCACGGTCCAGGCGCACTGACCTTAGCCGCTGTGGGTCTAAACGCACCGGGCGGGTTCTTACCTTGTCCAAACAGTTGAGTTTTTCCACGGGGTAAACCACTCGCTCACATTTGCTGCACATCGGGTTCATGGTGCGCGCTCTTGTTCCTGTAGCACGAGGGGAAAACACGGTCTCGCTTCTTCACGCGGCGATTCTCCTCCGGCTCGATTCTGCTCGGCCTCGGACCTAAACTGATCCGTTTAATCTGTTGAATGTTTAATCTGTTTGGACGAGGCGAGTCCGCGGCTGTGGCGGCGCACAGCTGTTTGTCAGGCTCCAAAAGCACGGACACGGAAAGCGCGCTCCCGCCGCTCCCTCTGCTCCCTCTAAAAGCGCGTCCACGAGAAGAGGAAGGACCAAAGGCGCGTGGGAGGGGGGAGGAGACAAGGAGGAGGAGAGAGGAAGGAAGAAGGGAGGGGGGGGGGGGAGGGGGGGGGGGGGGGGAGAGAGGGGGGGGGGGGGGGGGGGGGGGGGGGGGGGGGGGGGGGGGAGAGGGGAAGGGACGGGGTCCGTGTTTTCTATTCCCTTTTTTCACATTTCAGATGAGAATTACAAAACCTCCAACAGAATTTTGACACCGCAGGGCGGTTGTGTCAGGGTGGGTCAGGCCCGGGCGCAAACTGACCGACGTGCACTCGAGTTTCAAAAAGGCGCAAACGTAAAACACTTTCATTAAGTGGGGTAATTTTAGGTGAAATGCGCAAACATCTTTAACAGCGCCTTTTGCGCCCTGTGGACCCGGGGCCGACCCCCGGACTGACCCCGGGCTGGACTGAGCCTGTGGTTCTGCTCGGTAGAGCGCGTCCGCTCGTAAATCCTGTCTTTGTTCATGTTTGTGTGTTTGTATGTTTGTGTGTGTGTTTGTGTGTTTGTCTTCATGTTTGTTTTCTCTCCACATGTGCCACGTTCTTCTTGTCCCACTTCATTAAACAGCCATAGGTTTGAGAACAGCACCCTCTTCAGGATAAACATTTGAACTGCAGAACAGTAAAGGTTTGAGTCACTTTTTTACATTTTATTTTACGAAATACAAAATGAAACATTAAACACACAGACGTGACGTAATGATGTAACAAACAGAGGAAACGAGGAGGATAAGCCCAGATAACAGCATGTGTGGAAAAGACTGGTGGAAAGTCCAGCCTCTGCCCGTCTCCATAGTGATGTTATTACTTATTATGACTTCAAACTATCTGTCTCCATGGAAACAAGACCTCATTACGAGTCAGATCTATGGAGAGGCACCCACACTCGCCTTAAGATTTTAATAGTTTCAAGTTTAGTAACAGCAAAAGAAAAATATAAAATCTGTCAACTGGACAAAACGTCTGTCCTTTAATAAGGCAGTGTTGAGCAGTAATCTGACCAGACTCTGACCAGAATCTGAACAGGACTGAAGAAGTCTGTTGGACGAGCAGCCAAACGTCTTCTCTCTAAAACATTTTGTCCAGTTACAGATTTCTTTTGTTCTTTTTTTTGTTGTTTGGATCAGACCTGGACGACTGAGGGAGACACACATAAGTTTCGTAATAGTTTTGCCATACAAACAGTAATGAAAGAGAAACAGCTGGATGCCCTGAACTAAAGCAAATTCATTATTATTTTACATTATTTACATTTTCTATATTTGTTTTGTTTAAAAGTGCTAAAATCGTGCTCTTGTGGCTGGTGAGCGCCCTCTTGTGGCTGGTGCTGGTTGTGTCGTGTTCTTCAGTCCCTGTCGTTTCCATCTGCCTCCATCTCTGTGTAGCCGGGTTTTTGGTTCTGAAACTTCAGCGCTGGCCAGTAACTATTCCTCCTCTGAAAACACAAACATTACATAAGTTTAAGATGATTTTAATCTAGAATCAAACCCGTTTAGATTTTAGACCTGGATGTGGTGAAGTGGAGACGCCACAGCTGGATAACAGTTAATGAAAACAGCCACAACAACCAGGGCCAGAACCAGCACCAGCGCCACGATGGCACCGGCCACGATGGCCAGATTAGGCTCCTTCCTCCGAGACGAAGAGTCAGAGTTTATATCTGAAAATACAACAGAACACAACAGAACACAACACACTGTTTATATCAGAAAAACAACACAAACGCAAAAACAAGTGAGTTTGTGCAGTACAGGCTCAGCAAAATGCAGGAATTAAATTTCATTTATTTGTAAAGTTTTTATTATTATTTCTGTATTTGTGCAGAGTCTGAGTCATGCAACTCACTTTACAAATCATTATTAAATGTATTTATTATTATAAAACTATTTTATAGAAAAATAAATTGTTAACATGGTTTTTGCTAATGCTAATGCAGAGTAAGAGAATAGTTAATACGATAACGTCCAGTTCACATCACTATGATTAAAACAATGAAAAGGATTCATGTTTTAATTATGAATAAAAAGTTCTTAAATACAGAATAAAACAAGAACTTTATTTGATATACTATGTTTATTAGATCTGTGTTTATTAATAGAGTACTGACCATAAGTACTACAGTACTCCCAACCCCGAAAGAATAAACCAAACCAAATTGAACCTTTAAACGTAAATAAAGTTCAAAACTCACCATTCCCAGTTTTGAGGATCGTTTTTGTCCCGTCTGAGGCTCCTGAGTGAGAACAGCTCATGTTCACATATGTACAGTCTCTTTAAGGGCAATAATAAACATTCCTATTATATTGATACCATTTTTCTTGCAGCCATTTTGCAGAGTGGTGGCCCCATTGACCCCAGTGACCCCACGTTTGCCTTCAGTCTCTGAGGACACAGATGAGTCAGTGGAGTTTTCATCTCTGAAATAATCTTCACAGGTGAAGTCTTCACTCTGGAATAGAGATATCAGATCAGAAATCAACAGAAATTGCATCAAATCACCAGAAATCAGATGAGAAATCAGATGACACATGTAAATAAATATATATCTATAACCTCTTCAAAACAGGCATAGTCCGTCCACTCCTGCCTGTGTCTGTCCATGCCGTCAGAGCACCTTCAACACAACACTTTAAAATCACATACTTTATAAATTAACCGTCTAAATGATGATTTAAACATGTTTAAATACCTTTGAAGAACATGGCACCAGCTGCAGCCCAAAGACTCATCAGCAGAGTGACACAGCTCACAGCTGTGGAGCTGCAAGCATGCTGCACACAGAGCAACATGGACTTATAATGTACTGTACAAGTGCATTTACTGTATATTTGTACTGTAGTACACATATTTATATTGTAGTAAACATACTTGTACTGTAGTACACATACTAGTACTGTAGTACTGTAGTACACGCACTTGTCCTGTAGTACACATACTCACTAGGCAGTGGGGTGAATTCTATGGCTGAGTTGTTTTGAATCTTGTCTGATTCTATTGTGACTCGGTGATATTCATAAACCGTCTGTTTACCACCGTCTGCAACAACAAATACATCACATATATATATTTTTATATTTTACATTTTTTTATATATTATATGTTTCTATATTTTATATATATTTTATATTTGATATTTTTTTATATACAGGTCTGATTTCAAATATTTGAATGTGTTCTTGTTGGTGCAGTTTTCAAAGCGCTGACCTGGAGCTGGAGCGGTGGATGATGTGACCATGAAGGCGTCGGACAGACCAGCCTTCACTGGATGATCTGCAGAACCAATATGAGCTAAAGCCACAGGGATCTACAAAGACAAACATATACTTACAAACAGAGAGTCAAGACTGGAACAGCACACTGCTGCTGAACATATACAGTGACCTCAGTGATTTTCACCAGCACCTAATTAGTCTGTTATTAATGTTCATATCTTTATTTACAGACACAATAGTGAAATAAAAACCCTAGGATCATGTAGAGCAGGTTAATATGAACATTTAAGACCAAAATGATGAGTCTGACAGCAGCATGATCACTTCCTGTTTGTAACGTGGTGGCTAGCAGGTTAGCATGCCCATTTATATATACATGCTATGGTTAAGAGCAATGCGGGAAAGTTTCCACATCCATGGGTTTCAGAATGATGAGAACCAAGGACCGTTGCCATAGAAATTAACAATACATTTTATGTTTTGAATGGGGTAAAACAGAAAAATCATACTATATATACCTGGAGGCTGAAGCCTACAATGTCCACACAAATCTGTTTATATGTTTAAAGCCTATGACAGGTGAACTATTCACTGTTTTTTAGGTTTCAAATTGTACTTCCTGATTGAAAATCATGACATCACACTAGGTGAGTGTTGCCTAGCAACCAGGCTGTTCAACAGGCTAAAACTCATCTAATGTCACAAACATTATTACTAGACAAGAAAACAACTTAATATTATTGAAATAATGTTAAAGCCTCAGGAAAAAATGTGCTTTGTGACAAACTTTTGGACAGTATTCTCCCAGTGTAATGTCATCAGTGTGATGTCATCAATGTGTGATGTCATCACTGTGTGATGTTATCAATGTGTGATGTCATCACTGTGTGATGTTATCAATGTGTGATGTCATCAGCGTGTGATGTCATCGGCATGTGATGTCATCAGTGTGTGATGACATCAGTGTGGGACTCTCTAAAATACAACTCTCTACTTCTTGTCACTTTCAACATATTTTCATCATTACTCATCTAAACCCCTGAGACTCATCTAAACCCCTTAGACTCATCTAAACCTGAGACTCATCTAAACCCCTGAGACTCATCTAAACCTGAGACTCATCTAAACCCCTGAGACTCATCTAAACCTGAGACTGATTTAAACCCCTGAGACTGATTTAAACCCCTGAGACTGATTTAAACCCCTGAGACTCATCTAAACCTGAGACTCATCTAAACCCCTGAGACTCATCTAAACCCCTGAGACTCATCTAAACCCCTGAGACTCATCTAAACCCCTGAGACTCATTTAAACCTCTGAGACTCATTTAAACCTCTGAGCCTCATTTAAACCTCTGAGACTCATTTAAACCATCAGCCACACTTTCATTTGAACTAATATATAAAAATACCTCAGTTAATGCATTTTTTTCTTTCAGATCTGAAACGCTGACTCTTACCTCTCTGTAGCTGAATGAGATGGTTCCGGATTTGTGGAGAGCGGCCTGGAAAGTAAAGGCACCGTCTTTCTCTCTGCCCTGGAGTCTCACTTTTCCCCACTGGACCACAAACACCTCACCTGTAAAAGACCCATCACACCTGTGCTAAACTCCAACTGAAACAAGACGCAAACTTATATGAACTGTACCATTGTCTAGATATTGAACAGTGGAGTCTTTGGAGAAGCTGGGGTCAAAGTTCGCCATCAGAGGAGCGATGTACTGCGTCGTGGTCAGCATGCGGTGCGTAATGTCACCCGTAAAGATAAAACCTGCCAATGTACAGATAGGTTATAGAACACAAACATAAACATGGCCGCCTCCCTCACAAACGGCTCTTACTACGGCAAGTACTGTTATGAAGCAAAGACGTTTCACATCTAAGACTCTGAATTTACAAACACTAGGAGTTAGTGAGTTTTGTGAATGCATCTACTGCAGTTACCAAACGTTAGCTTGATCACAGACTGCGTAAAGAAGTGATTAAGTGAGTGTGACGTCACCTACAGCGTTCAACTCCAAATGAAGCTCATCGAGGCTAGAAGTTATAGGGGCTAATTTGGAGCAGAGTTCCATACATAGACTGAGTATCATAGCAACCAAAGAGCCAAGCAGGAGCGAGGATGGTGAAGGTAACGCCCCTTCCCGCCCACACCAGTGGTTTAACAGGGAGTGGGCACTAAGCAACGCTGTCAATTAAACCTGTTGCTAACACTAGGAGGAGTGACCCCGGGGAAAGAAGGCGCCTGATTTGTCTGTTATTAATGTTCATATCTTGACTTACAGCAGTGCTTCTCAATTATTTTCTATCATTTTTTAAAAAATATTTTATCCTTATTTGAACTATACATATTTTTGGAACAACTGATTGAAAAAATTAAATAAAATATAATGAAATTGTATTAAATATCAAATAAAAATAAATAAAAATAAATAAACAAATGAATAAATTAAAATTAAATAAATATCAAAATAATACATTAAAATTAAATAAATATCAAATTGAAACAAGCAATTTAGCAATTTGATAGGCCACCTTATATGATGCTTACAGAGCTCGCTGGTTTAAGTGACATTCACAAAGCGGGATGATTGTTGTTAATATTCAGCACGTTTACGCTGAAAAAAACTCCAGGGTCTTATCAGTGTGACTGAGGTGTAAAGAGGTGTCTTAACTTATTTGGCTTCATACTGTCCGCTGCCACAGCAGACACCGGTCTGTCCTCGTGTCCCACCGGAGTCACGGTGAAGCCAAGTGCTAAATACGCTTCATCAAACTTTCTCGTCTTACTTCTCGGGTGACTTTCGTGTGTCTCATAACCTCCGTCTATTTCCGCCTTTCTTTTCATCCCTGTTAAAATGTTTTCCATAGTGACTCTTTAACAAAAGTGTTTCTTGTTCACTGTCCTGTATCACGATCTGTTCGCTCTCTCCTGTTCTTTGCTGTGTGCGCGCTGCGTACGCGCTGCGTACAGTACTACAGTGTCATACGCGCGCCCCCCTGGCATCTCACTGCGCCCCCACTATTTGAGAACCACTGATTTACAGACACAATAGTGAAATAAAAACCCCAGGATCATATTGAGCGGGTTGATACGAACATTTAAGACCAAAATGACGAGTCTGACAACAGCAGTTACAGAGAGAGGGGACACAGTTTTTCAGTGTAAAGTGAATTGGAGCCAGAGTCAATGGACCTGGAAGTGCGCCCACGATCACTTCCTGCTTGGAACGCGGCTCGCAGGTTTGCTATGCCCATTTATATATACAGTCTATGTATTTTACTCAAACAATATCATAAACTGCTTTGAAATAGCAGAGGCCTGTATTTAAAAGTTCAAAATCACATAATGCTTCATATAAACGCTGCCTGAGACCTGGGCACAGACCAAACTGACGGTGGAGTTTCAAAGAGCTGTAAATCGTGTAGATAAATGAATATATAAATACTTTTTATACAGTCTATGGCGCAAATATAACATGCAAACATTAAGTGTCATCCTTTCATTAGCCTTGGCTCTAGATGCTAACAACCTCTTACGCAGCTTGGAGTTTGATATATTCAACAAAAACATAATTAAAGTGCTGTGAATCAAAAGTAAAAACAGTTTGTATTATTTGTATTTGATCCGCATGGCTGTATGTTTATGTATGATTTAGCTGAGCACAGATCTGTAACAAACATCACAAAGGTCAAACCAACATCTGTCAAAACTTATCAAGGAACCTACCTCCTGTTGCTATGGTGATCTGCCTCAGGAAATGACCATAAAAGGGAAAGTCAAACGACAGGACGACCCTCTGGACAGAAGGAATTTCCAGTGTTAAACTTCTATAGACACAACATGAGAACTGCAAAGTCTCTATATGTGTCGATGTATGTATATGTGTCTGTATATGTGTGTTTATATGTCTTTATGTGCGTTTATGTCTGTATATCTGTGTTTATATATGTGTGTATATATGTGTTTATATGTCTGTGTACGTGTGTATATGTGCCTATGCCTTTACAAGCTAATTAGCACTGTTGCCATGGTGATTAACAAAACAAAATATATCTTTTGAATGATCGACTGTTCTCAAAATGGCCCCTTAAAACAACCATGATTATGAGACTTCATCATCTAGCCATGTTAGTTAATATTATTAGAGCAAATATCTATTAGAATGATGACATCTATAGAGTGTACATGCTACACAGGATACTACACAGAAGACTACACAGAAGACTACACAGGACACTGCACAGAAGACTACACAGGACACTGCACAGAAGACTACACAGGACACTGCACAGCGGACTACACAGAAGACTACACAGGACACTGCACAGAAGACTACACAGGACACAGCACAGAAGACTACACATAAGACTATACAGGACACTGCACAGAAGACTACACAGGACACTGCACAGAAGACTACACAGGACACTGCACAGCGGACTACACAGGACATTACACAGGACACTACACCGGACACTACACAGGACACTACACAGGAGACTAGTCAGCAGACTACACAGGTGACTACACAGGACATTACACAGGAGACTACACAGAAGACTACACAGGATAATACAAAGGACACTACACAGGAGACTACACAAGATAATACACAGGACACTACACAGGAAATTACACAGGACAGTACACAGGACACTACACAGAAGACTACACCGTACAGTACACAGGACACTACACAGAATACTACACGGTACAGTACACAGGACACTACACAGGAGACTACACAGGACACTACACAGTACACTACACAGCAGACTACACAGGACACTACACAGGACACTACACAAGAGACTACACAGGACACTACACAGGAGACTGCACAGGAGACTTCACAGGAGATTACACAGAAGACTACATGGTACAGTACAACGGACACTACACAGGAGAGCACACAGGACACTACACAGGACACTACACAGGACACTACACAGGACACTACACAGGGCACTATACAGCAGACTACACAGGAGACTACACAGGACACTACACAGGACACTACACAGGACACTACACAGCAGACTACACAGGACACTACACAGCAGACTACACAGGAGACTACACAGGACACTACACAGCAGACTACACAGGAGACTACACAGGACACTACACAGGACACTACACAGGACACTACACAAGAGACTACACAGGACACTACACAGGAGACTACAGAGGACACTACACAGGAGATTACACAGAAGACTACACAGTACACTACACCGGACACTACACAGGACACTACACAGCAGACTACACAGGAGACTACACAGGACACTACACAGGACACTACACAGGACACTACACAGCAGACTACACAGGAGACTACACAGGACACTACACAGGACACTACGCAGAACACTATGCAGGACACTACACAGGAGACTACACAGGAGACTACACAGGACACTACACAGAACACTACACAGCAGACTACACAGGAGACTACACAGGACACTACACAGGACACTACACAGGACACTACACAGCAGACTACACAGGAGACTACACAGGACACTACACAGGACACTACACAGCAGACTACACAGGAGACTACACAGGACACTACACAGGACACTACACAGGACACTACGCAGAACACTATGCAGGACACTACACAGGAGACTACACAGGAGACTACACAGGAGACTACACAGGACACTACACAGAACACTACACAGGAGACTACACAGGACACTACACAGGAGACTACACAGAACACTACACAGGAGAGTACACAGGAGACTACACAGGACACTACACAGGACACTACACAGGACACTACACAGGAGAGTACACAGGAGAGTACACAGGAGAGTACACAGGAGAGGTCAGAGCAGGGCAGCCTGTTGGACTGGTTCTGCAGTGTGGAGAACATTTCTTTGGCTTTACTTTAGAAACATTACAAACATGGGCTGGAGATACAGGGCTTTGGCGAGACTGTTTGAGTCTGATTCATAATTTGTGTTTGCATGTGTTGTCACCAGTTATTATCTACACACACATAGGATGTAATGTTTTGGCTGGCACGCCTCTGGAACATGATTCACAAAGTTTAAGGAGGTAAATTAGAACTTCGTGGGAAGAGAACTAGAGAATGTTGAAAATGTTTTTGTCTTTGTATCAGGGAAAAATGTGAAACTTGATTTAAGATAAAACAGAATTATTAAAATTTATAACCCATAGCCCGTATAAAGAAATGGACTGAGTGAGTGTGACGTCACCACAGCATTCAGCTCCAAATGAAACTCATCGAGGCTAACAGTTATGGCGGCCAATGTGGAGCAGAGTTCCATATTTGGAATTCTGACCACAAGTATCATAGCAACCATAGCAATGCTGTCAATCAAACCTGTTGCTAACGCTAGTAGGAGCAACCTCGAGGAAAGAAGGCCCCTGATTTGTCTGTTATTCATTTTCATATCTTGATTTACAGACACAATAGTGAAACAAAAACCCCAGGATGATGTAGAGCAGCTTAAGACGAACATTTAAGACCAAAATGATGAGTCTGACAGCCGCAGTTACAGAAAGAGGGGACACAGTTTTTACGTAGAAAGTGAATTGGAGCCAGAGTCGATGGAGCCGGAAGCCTGCCCATGATCACTGTCTGTTTGGAATGCGGCGGCTAGCAGGTTAGCTGTGTCCATTTCTATATACAGTCTATGGTATGGTTTATTGACCTAGTTTAGTTCTGACTTAGACCTGAAATTATCGCGTCATTGACCAAGTTTCGATGTGGTGGAACTCGGAAATACAAATTTTTTTCGGTTGGTTCTTGGTGGAGCCCTTGGACTGATGTTGCAGCTCTCTTTGTGGTTTCATTCATCTCAAAAGGAGAAAAGTCAACATATTGACACATATACATACACACACACATTAGAACCTCACCGCTGCTTGTTTGTGTGCGTTGGACAGGATGCCATGGAGTCGGACTTGGCCATGCCTGAGGTCACCCATGTCCACCCACAGCTCCCGTGTGTGCTGGTCATCTGGGCCAAAACTTCTCCAAATGTAATATTTCCCAGAATCCTCCTAGCAGACAGAACAAACCCAAACGTTATACTCGTCTATGCCAGCAGGCAGGTACTAAAATCCACCAAATTGCACGTTGTCATGTGCATATAAGTATGTGTCTTCCATAAGAGAACCATGTTTATACCTAAAATACAGCTAATAATTATATTCATACCAAACAAAGGCATACAGACTCACCACTATACGTGTCATGTTGCTTGGAAGTGTCTGGATGGTTACGCCAGGACCCAAAACGGCTCTGTTTTTCCGGGGATGTCCAGCAGGTGAACTCAGGGCAGTGTAAACAATAGCGTCACCTCTACTGGACTTTCCATCGTGCTTAGAAATGGCAGTGTAGAAATCGCCTGTACAAAACAAATTATTTCACATCAGAACGGTCAAAACAGATTTCAAATGTGCAACAAAACCAGCGTCGACAAACTCAAGTAAATAAACGTTTCTCAAGAATAATATGGGATTGTTGTGGTGCAGGGTTGGGTTGTGGGTTGGTTTGAGTCATTTCTTGGGATTCGTATTCTCCAAACAGTGGTCGTTGTTCGATAAGCGATCTGAGGGAAGTTTGTGTGAGAGCGGTACGGGGTAATACACAGTTTAACTTCACTTCCACAGAGAAATAACCCGACTTTGTTAACACTAGCAACAGTGGTAACAATGGTACCTGTACCTTCTACTCATATTTGAAGTGGACTGAAAAGTAAAAGTATTTTTATTATTGTGTGAGACCTGCTGAAAAGGCTGAGGCTTTATTTTTAACACATTTAGAATTTGAACAAAACAAAAATATACAAATAAAAACAGACAAACTTTTTAAGTACATTTTTAAACAAGTACTTTTACTTGAGTATTTTTTTGTTGCTGAATCGGTATTTACAGTATTTAAGTAACAAAATATACTTCATCATTCATTCTTTCTTGTGAATTAGTTTAAAACATCAGACTTCTGTGAGTTCACTTTTTGACCTCCTGGTAGTTTTCAAGCACATGTTTCTGTATTTGAACAAAATAATTTGACAAAATATTTCCTTTTTACTGTCGGTGAGGATCACATTGGTCAAAAATCGTAACTTTCTCATATAAAACTGCGACAAGTCACTGGTTTTGGATAAATTCCCTGGGACACGGGACAAAAGGCTCGCCCTTAAATGATGCACACCATTACTGAAGGTGAATAAGCAAATTACAAACATGTGTCATGGATCTAATAAAATAACGATTCAGCTCCATATCCCGTAAGCCTGTCATTAGTTAACCCAAAATGAATCCAATCCTCCCAGGGGCTAGTAATAATAATAATAATAATAATAATAATAATAATAATAATAATAATAATAATAATAATCGTAACTACAGCCACATATTGATCAGTATTTGATTTGATTTGGTTGTCTGTATCCCTCAGGTCTGATTCATAGCAAAAAAATGAAATAAAATCTGTCAACTGGACAAATCGTTGTAAAAGCGAAGATGTTTCGCTGTTCATCCAAACCGCTTCTTCAGTTCTGGTCAGATTACTGCTGGACACTGCCTTATATCAGTCTGAAGGGAGGGGCTAACTACACTGAAACTGTAAACAGTTTCAGCTTTAACGACTCTTTAATAGCTATCGGATTTGGTTGTTATTCATTTTTTATATTTGTGAAGCGTAGTACAGCTTATCCTCATTTATTTATCTATTTTACAATTCAATTACTGAGTCGTCACCTGGGAAACACTACATTGCGACACTTTCTGTCGCGTTACCGCACGTTGCGTCATGCTGACGTCACGTACATTATATAAAGCCGTGACACGGGCTCGTTTTCGCGGGGTGTATCTTCTAACCCTAAATCCGGGTTCTTTCCTGTACCAAATGTTTGCTGTTTTCTCTCGGACTTTCAGCGAGCTACAGGAGGATTTCAAACATGTCGCGGATATGTTTCAGAGGGCGTAAAAAAAAAAAAGTCCATGAGTATCACTCCGTTATGTTCAGTTCCCGGTCAGAAACACCGTGAAAGACGCCGTGGTCAGTGAGTCTGCCGCGAGGAGCTCGTCTCCGCTGCTCCGGTGTGCTCCCGGGTCACGTCCGCAAAACTGACACAGAAAAGTGACAGTGGCGCCCCGGCCCGACCCTCCCATGGTCCCGCGCGGACGCCACATTCATACATATCTTAAACTGTTATTTTCTTCAGTTAAACTTTACTGACGTGGACGGGGTTCAGTGATGCAAAAGCTAAAGTCCTCAGTGCTCACAGGACGCACATGAGCTCCTCACCTTTCACCAGCCGCTCCTGTTCAACACGTTTGACCAGTTTAACTTCTTGTTTAAGGCATGTTTAATGCAGCTGCTGTT
This sequence comes from Periophthalmus magnuspinnatus, assembly GCF_009829125.3. Lineage (NCBI taxonomy): Eukaryota > Metazoa > Chordata > Actinopteri > Gobiiformes > Gobiidae > Periophthalmus > Periophthalmus magnuspinnatus. Next base: position 15,456,677 of record NC_047133.1, read on the forward strand.
CATATGACCTTAAAGGGCCCACATGAGGCCATGTTCTGATCTGTTCTAATGTTTCCTCGTCACAAACAGACCTGGAGTTGTGTTTCGTTTCATTCACACATGTTTAACACACAAATCCTGCATATTTAGACTGAGTTCTTCACTCAAACTGAAAACGCTGTTCCACCTTATGATTCCATTATGTGGTAATACCGGAAGTGCTCCACTGTGTTTTTAAACTCCACACACCTTCACTAGAATCATTTAGATCATTTTAGTCCTGGGATTGCCAATCTCTACTGAACTAACCGGACTCATCTCGGACGGCGATGAGTCTGCCTACAGGAGGGAGGTGGACCGGCTGGTGTCCTGGTGCAGCAGCAACAATCTGGAGCTCAACGCCCAGAAGACAGTGGAGATGATTGTGGACTTCAGGAAAGTCACAGCCCCCCTGCCTCCCCTCACCCTGACGGACTCCCCCATCACCGCTGTGGTCTCTTTCCGCTTCCTGGGCACCTGCATCACCCAGGATCTCAAGTGGGAGCCGACCATCAGCTCCCTCATCAAGAAAGCCCAGCAGAGGATGTTCCACCTGCGGCAGCTGAGGAAACTCAAGCTGCCAGTCCAGATGATGGTGCAGTTTTACACTTCCATCACTGAGTCCATCCTCACCTCCTCCATCACTGTGTGGTTCGCTGGGGCCACTGCCAGGGACAGACAGAGACTGCAGCGCATTGTGCGCTCTGCTGAGAAGGTGATTGGCTGCAGCCTTCCATCTATACAGGACCTGTACGTCTCCAGGACTCGGGGGCGAGCAGGCCGTATAGCAGCTGACACCTCTCACCCTGGACATGGACTATTTGAGCCACTTCCCTCTGGCAGGAGGCTACGGTCCATTGGGACCAGAACCTCTCGCCATAAGAACAGTTTCTTCCCCTCTGCTGTTTGTCTCATGAACACTTTATAATATCTGCACTAAACTGGACACTTTATATTACCGGTCACTTTAATAAGCCATGTTTGCACTGTTGTTCTGATGCTGCTGTTGTATATATTTTCTCCCTTTAAGTATTTCATTTGATTTTTTAAGCATATCTTTTTAACTTTGTGCATGCCCTTATTTGTATTTGTATTTATTCAGTGTGTTTATGTTGCACTTTTTCACCGAAGCAAGTTCCTAGTTTGTGAACTGTGTTCACAGACTATGGCAATAAAAGTCTTCTGATTCTGATTCTGATTCTAAGGGTAAAAAGAGCTTGAAAACTACCACTTCATGACATCACAAGGTGGAACAGAGCATTTTGAGCTTGGGAGATGCAGGCAGCCTAATAATGCAGGGTTACTGAAACGTGTGAATGAAATAACTCAAGGGTCCATTTTGCGTAATATGGGACTTTTAACAATAGTCACAGAGCTGAGTTCTTGGTCGGCTACACCCAAATAAACTTATTAAAACCACTTGTTTGAAAAGCTTTGGATGTCAAACACACAAATTAAATCTCAGGCTTGTACAATGTGTTCGTTCTGTGGTTTCATCATCAGCACGACCCCATTTTTCACGTCTGACCTCAAGTGCACATAGGCTTAGTGAAGGTGAGGTCATGAAGGTACTAAACCGTTTTGAAGGATGGAGCTTGACTTTAACAAGGTTCATGTGAGTCAAAATGGCCACCAAAGATTAAGTCTGTTCATATTAGTCATAGAAAACAATCTTTATACAGTTTTATGTCTGTTTTGAAGTAAAAGGGGGCTCCTCTGCCTAACTCAGAACATTTGGTATAAAACATTATAAAACATTAATTTGATTGAACATGACGTGTGGCATTTGGCAGCAGCTGGAATTTTCGGGGTTTTTTTTGCACGTTTTGAGTCGGTGAAGGTTGGGTCAGCCACAGCACCCCCTGCTGAATGCCCAGAGCACAGGCGGTGTGAGACGAAGCAGCTGAAGCCTGTTTGAAACCTCAGTGGGACTCACCGTTTCATTAGTGATCCTAGCGGCACGCATTAAAAGCACAATGGGGCATTCAAGTTTCCAAAAGTGACGTTTAAGAACTGTTTTTGATCGATGACATTTTAAAAAGGACCAGGACTAATTAAATAAAATGTTCTATTCTCCAAACAGGCAAAAAATCAGACCCACTCTGAGCTGAAAACATCCAGGGAGTAAGAAAGGACCTGGTCAACTACGAAGGCCAGACACCATAGGCCCGCCCAGGTGCATTGTGGTCTATCTGCTCTGACCTGTATCCCCCCCAAGGGCCCCACTCTTAACCAGAAACAGAAAAGATGCCAAATTAAACAACAAGGAATTACATCAAACACAGCAGCAAAACATAAGAAATATGAATATAATAAAAATATATATGTTAAAAATGCTAATTATATATTAAATATGCATAAACCATTCATTCATTCATTCAAACCAGGACTGTACTAGTACAGTTCTAGCACTAGTACTGTACCAGTGCTAGAACTTTTAGTAGTACTGTTAGGAGTAACTGCAGTAATGTAAAGTAGTAGTGGTGGTGCTACAGTGTGTTTTGCGTCACATACTTGGGACTCTTCATCTCGTCCAAGCGGATGTTCCAGATGGACAGACCGGTTTAGGCTGGACACCAAACCTCTGATTAGAAAACTGAAGACGTCTGAAGAAAATGGAACTGGTCAAATAGTTAAGTGTTTTCATTTGGTTTAAACAAACCACAGACGTTTGTTGTTGAGCCAAATGTCGATTTCATCAAAACTGGTCACAAACAACTTTTTAAGTTTGTGCCAAATATGTAGCACCAGACTGTGACAGCTCCACAGAGCGCCCTCTAGTGACCAGCGTGACATGCACACGCTTAAGTCAGAGCAAATGTCACACAGATGTTTGAGCCACAAAGTGACCAGTGCCCACTCGTTTAGGAACTACCAAACCACAGCAAGCGGTCAGCAGCCGGACACACCCTTCCGGAGCCGGACTGGCACTGGGCCTATAATACCAAACTCTATAACACCAAACTCTATAACACCAAACCCTATAACACCAAACTCTATAACACCAAACTCTATAACACCAAACCCTATAACACCAAACCCTATAACACCAAACTCTATAACACCAAACCCTATAACACCAAACTCTATAACACCAAACCCTATAACATCAAACTCTATAACACCAAACCCTATAACCCCAAACCCTATAACACCAAACTCTATAACACCAAACCCTATAACACCAAACTCTATAACAACAAACCCTATAACATCAAACTCTATAACAACAAACTCTATAACACCAAACTCTATAACACCAAACCCTATAACACCAAACTCTATAACAACAAACTCTATAACACCAAACTCTATAACACCAAACCCTATAACACCAAACTCTATAACACCAAACCCTGGACGTTTAGGTCCAGCACATTTAAATCCGCCCTGTTCAAACTGTTCAGATCTTTATCCATGTTCTTGTCGTTTCTTCTCATTGATGGGCACGCCCACTGTGATGGGCACGCCCACTGTGATGGGCACGCCCACTGTGATGGGCACGCCCACTGTGATGGGCACGCCCACTGTGATGGGCACGCCCACTGTGATGGGCACGCCCACTGTGGCACGCCCACTGTGGCACGCCCACTGTGGCACGCCCACTGTGGCACGCCCACTGTGGCACGCCCACTGTGGCACGCCCACTGTTACGTACACATCCACTGTGACCTACGCATTTCCTTTATTTTCTTAATTGATGATACTCTTTGGATTCAGCAGCGTCACATAGTCATTTTTGTACAAATGAAATAAAATGTGCTGCTCGCTAGTGTGATGTACAGCATGTGATGACATTTACGGTGATGTGAGCTCCCAAGTCTCTAACACAGAAGTCAGCGGACTTGTTTCTTTTATGAAGTTGTTTTAGATGAATATTGTGATTTAAAATGTGTAAATTATTACAAAATGACCCACAGGGTCACAGATGAGAACCATAGAGACAGGGCTGGTTTAAGGCTCCAGTGTCAGATGTGCACACTGGGATCGAAGCAGAGGCGTTCAGCTCATGATCTACGACGTTCAAACTTGTAAAATTCAAATTCCTTCTATGTTCCTCTCTGGTCAAGTATTAAACAAATAAACATAATGGGTCATCTCTGTGAAATAGTCGTTTGAATCTTCGAGTCCTGACTCTGGACTCGGTGAGGACAGGACGACAGGGTGAACGTGTCAGTTCTGTGGAGCGGGGTGAGCAGTAGCTGATGGGGAACAGCTTTTATCAACAGCTTTTACAGTTTCGATACCGAATTCCAATACGACAGCTTTAAGCATCAGCTCAGACTCAATATTGACCAATACCAGAGTACAGACTGAAAACAGCATTTATTTACTAAAACATAAAATATGGCAAAACTGATCCAAATGTTTATGGAGCTGTTATTGCTCTCAAGTAATGACAGAACAGCAACTATGACTAGAAAATAGTCAATCGATTCACTTCTGTGTAAAAACTGTGTCCGCTCTCTCTGTAACTGCTGCTGTCAGACTCTTCATTTTGGTCTTAAATGTTCGTATTAACCCACTCTACATGATCCTGGGTTTTTTATTTCACTATTGTGTCTGTAAATCAAGATATGAACATTAATAACTGAACATTACAACTGCTAGCCTTGATGAGTTTAATTTAGAGCTGAAGCTGTGGAGATGTCACACTCAGTCACTTCTTTATGCAAACTGTGCTAGTAAACTAATGTTCTAACACGGGAAGTACGCCGTTTTTTAAAAATAATGTCAGATGCCCTTCCTAAGGCTTGTGAATGACTAGTTTCTTAAAAACCTTGTCATGTTGCAGTGGATTTTGTTTTCTCTGTGAATTCATATAAAGTTTGTTTTCTAATCTGTTCTTGACATTCAAATGTCATAATGTGAGCCCCGACACTCTTCATCTGAGACTTTCTCTTTCAAATGTGTTTTATTATTGGATGAAGACACATCTCAGGCTCTGGGATGTTCCAGACTGGACATCGCTCCATCTTTTGGCTGGGACTATTTTGACTCTCGTTACATGTTTTGCGATCACCAAACACTCCGACTATAACATCACAGAATAACATCCTGCTTTGCAAAAGATCATCATTTAAATCCTGTTTTTCCCTTTACCTCGAGCTCGCTCTGACCCTCGGCTGTCAGCATGAGGTCAGCGTGAGGTCAGCATGAGGTCAGTGTGAGGAGGCGGAGACCAAACACAGGCCAGTGATCTGATGTAAATCACTTTGTTCTCAGAGGCTTTGGTTGTGAAACAGTCTGAGGTGAAGCAGACTGCTCCCCCGAGAGCCAAACACGCAGAGATATACTTCATATAAATACACTTCATATAAATAAGATTCAAAATGAGGTGGGACACGACAGAAGACAAGGAGTTCTGCTGCTTCAGATTTACACCTGGAGCCTGAGTCACTGAGGCCCAAACACCTCCAGCCTAAAAACACATCAAAGACCTCCAGCCGATTCACATTATGTTTGGTACACACCTGCTTTAAACCAATATTAAACTTAAAGGAACTGTAAGATTTACTTTTAAATTCCATAAACGTGACATCACCATATCACGAGCTAAACATATGAGCCAAACATGAGCTAAACATGTTCAAATCCAAAATAGCTTTTAGTGAAAACATTTATGACGGTGATTTATTCTTAATCACAAAAACACTGGACACCACGTCTCATTTATTTATATCAGAACGCAGAATGAGATTCACATGATTCTCTCATTTGAGTTACCAGGCTCAAATTCAGTTGTTTTAAAACTAAAATGCCTCTGATCTGAATGCTCCCTCTGTTTAAGGCTCAGGCGTAATTTTACGCGAGGATCTTTGCCCGAGGACGGGCCGTCGGAACGTTAAGGGGTTCTTTTTGACATATCTCAAAGAGACTACCGAGATATATCAAAAAAGCAGCTGCCTGTGAACTCGTTGGTGCCAGGGTGAATATGAGTGGTAAGTTAACATGCGCAAATTTGTTAATTCAGATAAATTTATGGAGGCTAATAACCAAATGTATTAAATACAGATTCAACATTAAAAAAATATATTTATTTAAGGTTTTTACATTAAACAGAATTAGCTGCAGCATAGGGTGGACCCAGGATCACTTTTTTTACTTTTGTAGAGTGCAACCAATTGTAATATTTTAGTCAAATGAAGCAAAACTTTACGAGATTTCATTTTAGCGTCTTTTTCCCATCTACTGCTATTAACCTCAAAATTCCCTCCAAATAAACAGCCAATCAGACGTGTAGGAGGCTCGCGATCTGCTCTGGAACAGAGCGCGACGTGACAAGCTGCCGCTAGTCGCTGTCGTTAGTCGCTCCCCGTGTGTCGAGCCCATAAGAGCGCTGGCTACACACAGCGGCTTTAAAGACGTTCCCATTTTAGTCTGATTTGGGCCTTAGACCACTTGGGTGTGTCATGGCCCACTTGGGTGTGTCATGGCCCACTTGGGTGTGTCATGGCCCACTTGGGTGTGTCATGGCCCACTTGGGTGTGTCATGGCCCACTTTAGTCTGTTTTTCTTCAGTCGTCCTTCAGGGCTCTACAGTCACATTTGGACATTTGTCCCAGTCAGTGATGATCTGCAGTGTTTTAATCGAGAGCTCACTAAAGTCTGTGGTCTGGAGAGTTCAAAGTTTGACCAGTGTGATTTAAAATGGCCCTGAGCCTGGTTTATGTGAATGAAACACACAACACTGAAGAGTTATTGTTATTTTGGTGTGAGTGGTGATGGAGGGAGAGGCTCATTATTATTATTATTATTATTATTATTATTATTATTATTATTATTATTATTATTATTATTATTATTATTATTATTATTATTATTATTATTATTATTATTATTAATGTATTTTTATTTTTTTTATAAGGTCCAGATGGATCCATTTGAGTTCATAAAGAGTGAATATTTTTGCTGTGCTCTGTTTAAACAGATCAGTTGTTCTTGATGTTGATCTGTGTTAAACCCGGAGCTCACTGCAAAACTCTGAGGTTGTAGTCATGTTTGAGAACTCGAATAAATACAGCTTGCAATGTATTTGACAGAACCGATAAGGAACTGATAAGGAACAACAGGAGCGGGGGTTAATGAAGACGAGTCAGAGCCAGCTGCAGACGTCAGAGCAGAACACTCCCTTCTGTAGAAGAATGGGGGAGGTGACTGGACTGAAGAGGTCGCATATACTCGGACAGTGAACCCAGGAAGCACAAGGACTTTATGTTAGAGCGGCTCAAAAACATTCAGCTCTGGTTTTGACTCGATTGGCCTTGTTCAGACTGTAAAGAAGTGACTGACAGTGTGTGATGTCACCACAGCTTCCGCTCCAAATGAAGCTCATTGAGGTGAGAAGTTATAGGGACCAATTTGGAGCAAAGCTCCATATTTGTAATTCCAGCCACGTATCATAGCAACCAAACAGCCAATCAGGAGAGAGGCTGTTGAAGGTAAAACCCCTTCCAACCCACACTGCTGGTTTAGCAGGGAGTGGGCGCAACACTATCAATCAAACCTGTTGCTAACGCTAGCACGACTGACCTCGAGGAAAGAAGGCAGCTGATTTGTTTGTTATTAGTGTTTATATCTTGATTTACAGACACAATAGTGAAATAAAAACCCCAGGATTATTTAGAGCAGGTTAATACGAACATTTAAGACCAAAATGAAGAATCTGACAGCAGCAGTTACAGAGAGAGGGGACACAGTTTTTTCAATCGTTGAGTCGATGGAGCTGAAGTGTCCCATGATCACTTCCTGTTTGATACACGTGGCTAGCAGTATTGCTATGTCCATTTATATATACAGGTAAGGTCTTGTTTGAGTCTTGGGTCCTGGTTAACTCCCTTTTCAGACCTGGTAATGATCTGATTTGGTCCTGGTTCAATCCTGGTTCAGATCTAATTTGGTCTCACATTTTAGATTATTTTGTCATATTATAATCCTTGGATATTTTACACACTGTCCTATTAATCCGGTTTATCTGGAAATGTTACTGGTTTAGTCCTTGGTTTGTCCTGTTAGGTCTTGGTTAAGTCTGACAGAGGTCTTGATTTAGTCCGGGTCTAGTCCAGGTCTAGTCCTGCGTTAGTCCTGGTTTAGTTCTGTGTTGGTCCTGTTTTAGTCCTGTTTTAGTTCTGGGTTGGTCCTGGTTTAGTTCTGGGTTAGTCCTGGTGGTTTTGAGGGCGCGTTCACACTTCTCAAAATAGATTTGGTTTAGTTCCAGGTTTAGTCCCGGTTTAGTCCCAGTTTAGTCACAATTACAGAGTGCATTCACACTTGCATATTTACAACCCCAAAAATAGGACTAAACCAGGACTAGACCAGGACTACATCAGTCTGATAGTTCATATATATATCGTAGAAATGCTGAAATGATTAAACTGTTTTTGTCATTTGTTTATCCTGTTAGGTCTTTGTTAAACCCCAGTGTGGTTCTTGTTTAGTCCTGGTTTAGTTCTTGGTTGATCCTGATTTAGTCCTGGTTTAGTTCTGGGTTGGTCCTGATTTAGTCCTGGTTTAGTTCTGGGTTGGTCCTGATTTAGTCCTGGTTTAGTTCTGGGTTGGTCCTGATTTAGTCCTGGTTTAGTTCTGGGTTGGTCCTGGTTTAGTCCTGGTTTCTTTTGGACATGTTTTTGTCCTGGTTTAGTTCTAGTCCTGGTCTAAAGACCTGATTTCATGATTTGATTCTGTTCTTTATGTGCACATTTTGTCCCCATGGTCCAAACCCCCTTTAAGAGCCAGTCGAGTTTAAGAGTTTAAGAGTCGAACTTACAGAGCGACTCCGGCTCTTTTAAACCTCAGACGTTTGTGGGATGTTTTTAGACTCCGCTGCATTTTTGTGGAGCAGGATATTTTTACTTTACACTTTACAACAAACACCAAACCAAAAGCCCAAAAGCCACGGCACACACTCCTCCTGCAGATACACACACTCCTCCTGGAGATAGACATGCTTCTCTGCAGATACACACACTCCTCCTGCAGATACACACACTCCTCCTGCAGATGCACACACTCATCTGCAGATGCACACACTCCTCCCGGAGTTCTACTGTGAAACTTAAACCAGACAAAGATAAAAATCCTACCACATCTTTAAAGTTTCAGCTTCATACAAACACATTAAACAGGAGAAGGTGCAGTTTTACACTGACCTGCTGGAAGTTCTCTTCATGAGCTGGCATCTGGTTTCACCTGTTCCAAACCTTGTGTCTTGTAATGAAGTTCTTGTAGTAAAAGTATAAATATCATCCTGCACTAAGTTAAACTTGTAAATAAAAAAACAAACACACTCACTTGTTTGGTGTTTTGCCATAACCCATAGCAGTTCTGTCTGAATACAGAAGAGCAGCATCAGCTTCAGCAGCTTCAGACCCATTTTCAAAACATGAAAAGTCAAAAGTTGAACAGTCTCCTCTTCTCTTCTCGTCTTCTCCTCGTCTCTTCTCCTTGTCTCCTCCTCTCTCTGTGTCTCTACTTTTGAAAACTGTTCCTTTTTTCCTGACTCCAAACTCACCACACTAACTACACCCTTTCTCTCCTCCTCAGAGCTGTCTGCTGGACGTCGCCATGGTGATTATAAAGACAAGCTGATTGGTGGAAAAGGAGGAAGTGAAGGAGCTTTTGTCTTTAGTCTTTCTAAAATTTCTATGAGACAACAGCAGAAAGTCAGAGATTTTATATAAAAGGCTAAACAATGTTTTATATAAAGACATATTAAATAATTTGTATAAGTCAAATATAAAAATATAACTTTTAACAAGAAGTGGTTACAATTTCCTGCCTATCCAGTAGGTGCCACTGTAATATGAGGATAATGCAGTAGTCACTTGAAGTCGCACGGGTGATGTCATCATAGCGTGACAGCCAAGCGCCTCAATGAGAAACTGACAGAAAACGGTGCCTATAAGTGGTAAAATGTTCATTTAAATGGTTTCTGAGTACACAAATAATCTTTGATACGGATAAACAATGCTGTAATAAGTGTCATGTCTTAAGATTATTATTCATTTAATTTGTAGAACCAAGGATTGACATAGATGGATTGTAAAACTGTAACGGCTCACGCTCCGGAGTATAAGTCGACGAAAAAACTAGTAATAATGAAAACAAACAACGTTGCACTGGACTATAAATCGCATTTTTTGGGGAAATTTATTTTACAAAATCCGAGACCAAGAACAGATATTTTATCTTTAAGGGCAAATTATAATAAAGTAACACATAGACAACAAACTATCTGGTATGTTTACATAAGATATTAATAGTTAATCAGATACACTATGCTAACATAACATATGCCAGTTTGTCCACAAACATGAGAGACACCAGAGTTCTTTTCACTAATGTTTACTGTGGTCTTACTTCTTCATGACAGTTCACACCGTAGGATTAGTAAACATATAAAATATAACATAAGCACTGGCTCATATTACATATGCACACAAAACTGCACATGAACACATGGAAAATATACATACCACTTTGGCCATAACTTTATATTTTACTTTTCAATTGTTTATATATTATATTGCTCTTTTACGCTAGACTTAACATTAGCATAAAAAGGCTTGATTGGAAAACAGGAGGTAGTTTTCCTGACCTTAAACTAAACTTATGATAAACTAAACATTTACAATATCGTTCCAAATGAAAAATTATCACCATTAAATATGAACTGGATAAAAGAAAACAAGTCAAGTAAATTTTCTTACAGGTATTAAGGTATTACAAACACAACAGCGCCATCTAGCAGTCAAACAAATGAACTGTAACATGTATCATCAACCGTTACATAACACATACAAAGCATAGACAGTGAACTGAATACATGTCTGGTATGTTACCATAAGGTATTAACAGTTAATCAGATTTTAAATCCATTGAATTCTTTATCCTCGGTGTCGCTTCTGAACAACTCCACCTGCTCCGGAAGTAGACGGCTGTCATACTGGTAAACAAGCCTAAAGTGCCCTCATGCAGTTGCCACTGTGACAATAACAAAGATGTGAAGTCATATATTTTAATAATTTCACATATAAGTTGCATCTGAGTATAAGTCGCACCCCCAGCCAATCTATGAAAAAAAAAGTGTGAATTATAGTCCGTAATTTAATTTCTATTGTGCTTTTACAATTTGAATATAAACTAAGTAGTGGTTTTTTTTTTGTCTGTTTTGTTATAGGATAACTACTGTTTTTATTTTATTTTTGAAAGAGAAACTTTTGATCATTAAAAAAGACTGAAAATGACTGAATCCTGAAATATGTTGAATACTTAGATAGACTTTGAAACTGTTTTTAAGAAAGCCAAAACAAAGCAAAATGAATGCTGTTCTCCTGCTGGGGACAGTCGGGGAAATAAAAAGACCCACATTATTTTTTTGGAGCTGGTGTCTGGAGCTTAACTTACATATGATCTTTACTGGAGCTTTAGAGTCAAAATCATTATTATAATAAATCATTATTATAAAGAGCTCATATGTGTGATATATACATACATACATACATATACACACAAACACACACACATATGTATATATATATATATGTATGTGTGTGTGTATGTATTGATAGATAGATATATATATGCACACACAAACATCTTTATCCATGAGAACTGTTGGTACCACCCACACACCCACAGTGGAGTGAGAAGTGACATGGTAGCTTAACCTTGGCGGTTATGATGCTAACACGTCCCAGCTTTGAGTTTGTGCATTACAAGTCCCCATAATGTTTGGATTCAATGAAAACACATGTGTTTTGAGAGCGCTGCCCTGTGTGTGGCACAAGTGTTAGTTTTATTTGTGCTGGTTTTGTGCAAACTCTTGTTTTTTAGGAATGACACAAGTTTTACTGTGTGTGGACCACTCCTCAAAACCACATCTGATCTGAAAACATGACAAAGACTCAACGAAAGCTAGCAACAAACAGACACGCCCACGCCAACCAGACACGCCCACAACAACCAGACAATAACCAGACACAACCAGACATGCCCACAACAACCAGACACACCCACAACAATCAGACACATCCACAACAGACACGCTCACAACAACCAGACACGCCCACAACAACCAGACAATAACCAGACACAACCAGACATGCCCACAACAACCAGACACACCCAAAACAACCAGACACACCCACAACAATCAGACACATCCACAACAGACACGCTCACAACAACCAGACAATAACCAGACACAACCAGACATGCCCACAACAACTAGACACGGCCACAACAGACACGCCCACAACAGCCAGACACGCCCACAACAGCCAGACAACAAACAGACGTGCCCACAAGAAGACACACCACAAAAAACAAACACTCCCACAACAACCAGACACAATAGATGCACAGCCATGAGGACGATTAATATCAGCTTTTGTAAACATGAGACTGTGACAGTGCAGACAGATGGAGGATTTCACACAGTGTCAGAGAGTGAGTTTATGTGAGCTCCAGCTTCCAGTTATGATTGTGTTTTTTGAGTTGGTATGTCCGTGTATATATGTGTATATATGTTCGGTAGGAGCAGTTATTGTCCCAAAATGACTCATGTAAACGTTGCATCAGATTCTGTCATAGTGGGAGAAGGATCATCACTGGATTACTTAAGTACCACTGTGTAATATTTCTAAGAGAGGGGTTGCCTCCATCTTGTCTCCAGGGAAATGTTATAGCATGGCATTGTTTGTATGTTCCACAGTATGGAATTAAACATAAGTATCTCCACTTAAACAGGTACAACCACCAGATCAGATCTGTGGAGAAGCACACATGCTCATGGTAAGAACACCCGAAAGGTATTTTTGAGCAATAAATAAACATGTTTTGGTGGACACCTCCCTGGAGAGGTGTTCATGTCCCACCGGGGAAGACCCAAGACACGCTTGGAGGGACAGTGTATCTTGGCTGGCCTGGGAACGCGTTCGGGTCCCACCGGAGAAGCTGGAGGACATGTCCGGGGTGAGGAAAATCCCTGCTTAGACTGCTACCGTTGCAACCTGGCCCCGGAGAAAAGGAGGAACACGGATGTGTTGGTATAATGCAAGCGTGATGAGTTTAATGCCACAGTGAGGAACATTCCAGGGAAAGCAGTGACATCTCCATGGACATCTCCAGGAGAGTGTGCCTTAAATAAAGACTCACCTGTGTTCTGCTCTGATCCACCAGAAACAACAGACCCATCTCCACATCCTGGTCCAGGGTTCTGCCCTCTGCTCCAGACATTTACCCCAGAAACACTGAAGGACGAGTCAAATGCAGAGGACAAGTCCCCTACAGACACAGAAGAAATGTATGTAGTTACAATGCTGAATACTGCAGTAAAATGGATTTGTATGGATTTTGTATACAGGGCCTAGTCCAATCAGAGTACTGTGTTCTGAAGACTTGGAGTACTCAGAGTACTGTGTTCTCAACACTTAAAAGTACACTGAATACTGTGTTGGAGTACTTTTACATGGAGTCACATTTAAATTATAGAGTAACCACACAATATTGAATTAAAAACAGCTTCATGTTTTTTCAGTTTGTTCTGAGTTTCTCTGGAGATGTTCAGATCTCACCTGCCTCATGAGCTGAGTTTTATTTTTGTGTCACTGATTCTGTTCAGGTTGAGCCTAAACGTGTGATCAGATCCTGCCACGTGCTCTTTTGATTTGAATAAAGCAACTGTAATCTGAATATTACCAAAAAAGAGTAACTGTACCAGGTTACAGTTACTCTACATGAGTATTCAGAGTATGTGTGGGTGGTACATATGTTCAGTTACATCACTGTTTACTGGGAGAATGAAGTACTTATTACTTCTGTTTTTGGAGCAGTGCTCGATGTCATAGACTCGTGTCAGACTTGGTTAAGTCCACAGATGTTTTCATGTGTTCTGTTTTTATCACAGACACTTTCTATGAAACGAGCCGCGCCCAGAGCAGAGATAGGTCCAATCTAACGTCTGCTTCTAGAAGAATAAGAACTGGTGACTGGCCTTATATTTTTATAGGCTCAAATTAGAGGCTATAATGCTAACTTTGTACTTTGTGCTCGAAATATCAAAATGTGAAGTAGCAGTGCATTTGTCCAGAGTGAATCATCTCTGTGGTCAGTGCACGAGTCGGTCAGCCTCAGTGTGGCTTTGTGTGACAAAAATAAAACAAGCTCCTGATAAAGACATACACCTAACTTCATCACTTAAATGTTTTTAGAATAATTGTATACTTAGTTTTATGGTGCATTTTTGAGTGATTTTTGTATTTCATTCTTACAGGCCTAAACTCTCCAGGCCAATATAAAAAGATTATTTTGGAGACAAGGTCTCTGCAGAAAAACAGGTCAGTCTGAAACATCGTTAATAATAATGAGGATTTGTGATCAAACCAAAACAGAGTGAAACTAATGAATAAATAAATGATACAGCAACGAGAGGGGGGTGAGATGCTGCACTGCACTGCACTTGCCTTGCCTCTGTCCGCGTTTTGTTTTAACACAATCTGACCATAAAGATCTGACTTATCTGAACTACAACAGGTGATTTTGCTGTTTGACAAGTCCCTCTCAAATAACATTACAGGTACAAGCTAGCTAGCATTAGCATTAGCCAACAGTTTTTCAGTGAGTCTCACCTGTTGTTTGAACAGTGGTGGTGTTTTATGCAGATGTGGTGTTCAGGTTCTTACAGATAAAATCAGTTAATTTATTTATTTAACACTCAGTTTAATGCTTGCTTCATCTAACGTGAAGTTATTTTAACTGTAAAAAACATTTGACCTGCGTCTGTGTGGTGACGACATCGGGACACGCACAGCTGTGTCTTGTTTACTGGATTAAAAAGTCTTGATCTCATAAATCCAAGGTCACTGACTTGGACTGTAGGGCGAGGCTCTGTGACCTCTGACCCCTAGAGCAGCGCCAACACATTTATGAAGTTTCTTGTTGTGAAATGTGAAAATTAAAAGTTCTGAGTTTGCTCTGAATGACCCGAAACTCAAATGTGATTCATTTCATTGTAAAAGTGTCATTTTGATATGTAACTTTGTGCTTTATAATGATGTTTGATTTAAGGTTGATGATGATGATGTTTCACAGCTGTGTCTCTGTGATGACGTTTCAAGTCTCTATGATGATGTTTTGTGTCTTTGTGATGGTGTTTCAGAGCCGTGTCTCTGTGATGATGTTTCATGTCTCTCTGATGATGTTTCAGAGCCGTGTCTCTGATGATGTTTCAGAGCCATGTCTCTGTTATGATGTTTCATGTCTCTCTGATGATGTTTCAGGGCCGTGTCTCTGTGATGATGTTTCAGGGGCGTGTCTCTGTTATGATATTTCAGAGCCATGTCTCTGTGATGAAGTTTCAGAGCCATGTCTCTGTGATGATGTTTCATGTCTCTCTGATGATGTTTCAGGGCCGTGTCTCTGTGATGATGTTTCAGGGGCGTGTCTCTGTTATGATATTTCAGAGCCATGTCTCTGTGATGAAGTTTCAGAGCCGTGTCTCTGTGACGATGTTTCATGTCTCTGTGATGAAGTTTCAGAGCCGTGTCTCTGTGATGATGTTTCATGTCTCTGTGATGAAGTTTCAGAGCCGTGTCTCTGTAATGATGTTTCATGTCTCTGTGATGATGTTTCAGGGGCGTGTCTCTGTGATGATGTTTGAGAGCTGTGTCTCTGTGATGATATTTCTGGGCCGTGTCTCTGTGATGTTTCAGAGCTGTGTCTCTCTGATGATGTTTCAGGGCCGTGTCTCTGTGATGATGTTTCAGAGCCATGTCTCTGTGATGATGTTTCAGGGCCATGTCTCTGTGATGATGTTTCAGGGCCATGTTTCTGTGATGATGTTTCAGAGCCATGTTTCTGTGATGAAGCTTCAGGGCCGTGTCTCTGTGATGATGTTTCAGGGTCAGGTCTCTGTGATCATGCCTGCTTGTTTATGTGGTGTTTTTAATGCTGGATTTTGAGCTTCTTGCTCATGTTTTTTTCCACTGTGGTTTTAAATACAAACTGACCAAACCTTATATTTACTTAGATTTCTTCTGGTGGTTTGATTTTGTAAATGTTTCAGGAGCTGACCGGAGGAAAAAGAGCTCTGCAGGAGAGTGTGACACGAACCAACAGTTTCCTTTGGGACACGTGAGTGTGTGGCGTGGATTCATTAAAATAATACAAATAACCATATAATAATAATAATAATAACTCTATTTAAATAAATACTAATAGGTGTATAGCCCACTGTGGAGATGTTTATGTAAAATTTATAAAGGAAAAATCTTGCCTTTACATCATAGACTGAAACTGAAGCTCGTGAGCTGCTCTGTGGCTCCCTCTAGCGGCCAAACGCGCCTCTGCTGCTTCAGTGAGTATTCATTAAAGCTCGCGGGTCTCTTTAAAGAGCCGCGCTGTTTCTGCTCTAAATGACCTCGCTGTGATGAAACTGAGCTTTAATGACTCTGTATCACATACGCTATGGCGGTACAGCAGTATGTTTTGTTATGCTATTATATAAAGAACATTTCCCCTCCACATGCGTCGTGGGGGTATAGCTCAGTGGTAGAGCATTTGACTGCAGATCAAGAGGTCTCCGGTTCAAATCCGGATGCCCCCTTCACAAAACCTAGTTTTCTTTGAAACTTAAATGTTTTTTATGCTTTCCAAATTATAAGTTATAAATCTCCCGTGGTCTGTCTCATAGTCTGATCCTTTTACAGTTCTAGATAAATGTGTTTAAAGTGTTTCCATTGACACATATTTTCAAGATTAATATAAACCAGGGCCACAGTCACATTTCAAAATGTTTTATTGAACTACAAAAACATAAAAATATTGTCAATCGTCTTAAATTAAACATCTTAAATAAAACGTCTTAAATAAAGTCTGCAGCAGCTTGTTTCCGTGTCGACAGCTGTAACATACAACTGTCCAAACACGATCAAATACAGTAGATTTGGCTCATTTTGCCATATATCACATATATTTACAATAATTATAACAGTGTTTCACATTTGTCTGAACCACTGATTCATTAAAGGCAGCTGTTGTGGGTCAGTGGGTAATCCCGAAAGCAAAACCAAATCAAGTCCATGTGCAAATAAAAATAAAAATTATAAATAATAATTAAAATTTACAATTAAAATTAAAATACAAATATACAGTGAAAATGAAAATGTTGTGCTCTGTTCGAGGCACTTTTGGTCTGATCGGAGGACTATTCATCTTGTTTATTGTGTCTATAAACTTCAACTGTACGTTTTTATTTTTATTTTGAAAATAACTTAATTCCCAAAAGTCGGAAAGTGAATGAATCTTAATAGATTTTAGATCAGTGTTTTTGAACCAAATCATGATTTCATATTGAATCTTAGATTCCAGTTTCATATTTTCATCTTTAAGTGCCTCTGCTCTCTGTTTATTCATCTCATTTTTGTAAATTTTTTCAGACAGACAGAAGCAACAAAACCAAAGTGCCAGAGCTGCAGGAAGCGTCATCGTGTTTACAAGCTCCGCTCTCTCTGGAGCTCCGCCCTCACTCGAGCTCTGCCCTCACTCGAGCGCCGCCCTCTCTCGAGCTCCGCCCTCACTCAAGCTCCGCCCTCACTTGAGCTCCACCCTCACAGTGGATGAACGACATGCAGAAAAATTACTTATACATAACACGTTGCATAAGACATGTTATGACAGATACATAACACGTCTAGTGTAATTTTAGAAGGATCTCGTGTTTTTACTGAAGGCTTCCTCCATGTCTCTCGTCTCGTTTTAGAAGGATCTCGTGTTTTTACTGACAGCTTCCTCCATGTCTCTTGTCTCGTTTTAGAAGGATCTCGTGTTTTTACTGAAGGCTTCCTCCATGTCTCTTGTCTCGTTTTAGAAGGATCTCGTGTTTTTACTGACAGCTTCATCCATGTCTCTCGTCTCGTTTTAGAAGGATCTCGTGTTTTTACTGACAGCTTCCTCCAGGTGTCTTGTCTCGTTTTAGAAGGATCTCGTGTAAGTTCATGGCACAGTTGGAGGTTTGGCTCAGTTTGAAGCAGTTCAATGAAAAACTTTCAGTTTGCAAGAACTTTGGACCGCATCCATTCAAGACTCGCAGGTAAACTACAGGACAAAGGAAGAGGAGGAGGAGAAGAAGAAGAACACATGAGAATCTCCATATTTACTCAGTTACTTTTCATACTTTTTCTCTCATTTGAGTCATGTATTTTTAAAAAGTAACAGTACTCTTACTCAAGTAAAATATAGAGCTTTATGTCGACAATATGAAATGATTTGAACATTTGTGTTTCTGGCTCCTTCACTCCTGTGAGCTCTATGTTCTAATTCTGTTCCCTCCTCAAAAACAGACCTGGAGTTGTGTTTTGTTTCATTCACACATGTACATGTTACATGAGTAACTCTTTATTATTAGTCTGTCTAATTCTCCAAAGCTCAAAATGCTCTGTTCTACCTTGTGATGTCATGAAGTGGTAGTTTTCAAGTTAACAGCTCCTTTTACCTTTGGTTCTGTAGAGCTTTGCATTTCCAGGACTGAAATGATCCAAATGATTCTAGTGAAGGTGTATGGAGTTTAAAAACACAGTGGAGCACTTTCTGTATTACCACATGATGACATCACAAGGTGGAACAGAGTGTTTTCTGTTTGAGAGAAGAACTCAAGCCTAAAGATGCAGGGTCTGTGTGTTAAACATGTGTGAATGAAACAAAACACAACTCCAGGTCTGTAACAGGAAATACAACCATCACCCTGTGTGAGTGATCATGTGACACAATTGTCCATATATGGCGTGTGTGATCATGTGACCGCTCTTACCCCTCCCCCGTCAGCGCGCAGCAGGCCTGGACGTGCCATGAATGCGTGGTGATGGTGTCTAAAGTTAAACACTGGGAGATCTCCGCCGCCGTCATCGAGTCCTTCACATCCTGTTTGTTTGCTAGAACCAGAACTGCAGCGTTCTGAAGGTCCTGAAAGCAAATATGGAATTAAAGCTTCAGAATGTCACTGTCTGCATGATTCAGGAAACACCAAGTTAAGACAAGGGTCAGAGATCGGCTCCAAATATCGGTCCAGTCGAAATCCTGTTTGTAAATATAAACAAATGTAAAAAGATCGGGCCGAAGGATCGGATTATTATTATTAATGAGATGTTCACAGGCCGTAGGGACAGATTATTCCTTATATGGTGTGGCCTTATATAAGAAAAAACTAAAAGTGGACTGAGAAGCACAGAACCAGTGTTTGTGGGTTGTGTGTGTAAATATAAACAGAACACTGAACAGAACATTAGAATAGTAAAGACAACAACAACAAAAATAAATAAATAAATAAATAAAAATAATATGGGTGGGTTAGGGTTCATACCTCGTGAGCCAGCATTCTGTGCAGTTCATCTTTAGTGAGAGTGAGTCTCTCTCTGTCTGTGCTGTCCACCACCAGAATCACAATCTGCACATGAGCAGATACAGAATTATATATACACAATTATACATTCAGAATTATACATATAGAATTATACATACACAATTATACATATATTTATAATGATACATATATAAACTCATTATCATGATGTACACAGTATTTCTCTAGAGGAGTGCCCCTCGTTACACGACCCTGATTTAACCAAACCAACAGAGACG